>NC_032017.1:4226317-4226628 GCF_001865875.1 Lupinus angustifolius | reverse complement strand
CCGACTTAAGGTCGTGAACTAGGGGGTACCCTAGTAAGGATACATGATATCACTGAACAACGATCGACCGAGCGTAAGAGGCTTGGTCATGTGACCGTCCAGGAGTATTCGATGATGGGTTGTTGTGATTATGATGTTACCTTGAGCATGTACGGTTGACATACTATCGGGTCCCACGAGAAGCATTCCTTGTCGGGAGATGGCTTAAGGATGGGCCGATCATGTGTTTGATTAATACATTTGCATTTGATTCTGATTAAGAATGCATTGCATTGTGACCATGAAGTAGTGGAGAGGAAATGACGGGACGA
>NC_032017.1:4218395-4226217 GCF_001865875.1 Lupinus angustifolius | reverse complement strand
TGTCTGTTGGCGATGATTAGTATTTCCGCCCTTTCTTTTTGGATTTTGTATATGTTAGTGGCGATGTAGTTTCCGCCTTTGTTGATTTAGTTTGTGTGAACTAAAGATGACTTAACCATTTATATGAATTGTGTTATTCAGGAAATTGTGAATCAGGTTAAGTTATCATTCGATAACGATAAGTTGATTTTCCGCATTTGAGTTACTTAAAGTGATGTCCCGGAAAAGGAAGGTTTTAAAAGGAAACAATTTTATACATCACCATTTCAAAAAAAAAAATTTACCCATGTTTCCGCAATGTTCTTTAGAAGTATTTTTCGGGGCATTACACTTTTTACAATGCTTTAACTATTTAATCAACTGAAATAGATCAAATTATAATAATACATGATTAAAACTTGTTTAAATGGACAAATATCATCTCTGAAGTGTTTTGTAGGCTTAATCAAGAGAAATGATCGAAAAAAGTTAAGTTTCCTAACAAAATTCGGCTAGGCTCACTGCAAAAATAATGCTGAGCGGATCAGCAGCATCTGAGCTCCACGCTCAGTGGAGGAAGAATCAAGCTCAGCGCAACATCTCCGCTGAGCACATGAATGAAAAAACTAATAAGTTTAGTGTTAAATGTTAAATTAATCATATAATTCACACTTTTATGGCACTTTAACTACTTAATCAACTCAAATAGATGAAAATATATGATCAAAACTTGTTTAAATGGACAAATATCATATATAAATATTTTGCAGGCTTAATCTGAAGAAAATATCGAAAAAACCAAGTTTTTGGACAAAACTCGACCAAGCTCAGCGTAAGGAATCACGCTGAGTGGATCAAAAAGCTTCTAAGCTCCACACTCAGCGCCCAAGCCGCACCTAACAGAGGAAGAAACACGTTTAGCACAACTTCTACGTTGAGCGCCTGAATTAAAAAGAATTAGAAGTTTAGTCTCTCTAACTCATACGCTAAGCGCACATAATTGAGCCAGTGCAGTGGGTGATGTGCTTAGTGTATTTTGGTGCATCGAAAGATCACGCCTAACAAGCTGGAACCCACGCTAAATGCACAGGCGGTGCGCTGAGCGCCGAAGCCGGCATATGAATAGTATTTAAAGACTTCTAGCCCGAGCAAAAAATATACACTTGTAATATCTATTTGTAATACTTCTTTTATGAGTTTCTAAGAATTTAAAGTGGACTGACTAACCGGACAATTTTCTAGCATGTACGTAGTCATTCCCTTTTTCCAGTCTAGGATTGGACCAGTCTGAGTGTCTGGTCCAAGCAACATTGATATTTTTTATCCTATGAGGAGAGATATGTTAAATATAAGGAGGATAAGATGATATAATTTTCTACCTCGTATGCTTTCGCATGAATATCGGGCCCTACCATCACTAAGATGACAAGAATACCCACACATTTGGGTACTTGTAATATATATTCATAATAATAGCTTATAGGTGAGCAAATATTAAGATATTATTTGGTGGGAACCTATATATTATTAATGTTTCTAATAAATATAATATATTTCAGTTATCATTGATGGAATGGCTATTTTTTATATATAATTTTTAAAAAATATAAAAATATATAGTTAAATTTTAAAACTGTTGATTCTTTTGCAAACCTGCTACATACACGGGCATCTACAAATAGGTGTGTTTATATGTGTACGTCTTTTGTGATTCGTGGTTGCCCTTTTCAACATGGAGGATAACTATGAATTACGAAAGAGATTAGTTCCTTAGCAAAAAAAATAAAAAAGATATATTTGGTAATATATTAAAAAAATAAAAAAAGACAGGACTAATTATTATATAATGTACATTAAACAATAAACAATGTAAAAGTTCATCTTACTTATATTCTATCATATCCTAATACCAAACACCCAAAAGGTCTAATGCAATATTGGGTCCATAAACTACTTCTATAATTTTATATGAGCCCTCAATTCTCACGCCAATGTCCCATTCTCTAACCACTCTTTTCTTCAAGATTGAGGACAAGTTATTTGACCTTTGACCAAACCTAACCATAAAAAACAAAAATCTACACACAAAAAAAAATACTATAATAACAAGGTCCCAAAATGATAACATAATCTTAATTCTTATATTATATAGGTGTAGAAAATAGAGAGTGAAATCGAATGACTCAATAAAAAAGTAATTTAAAATATTAGAAAAAAGGTATGGCTAACATTCTCATGTCCCAAAAACTTCTTCAGTAGTTCCTATATATTAAACTATAATACTTCATATATTCCTTATCTTTTATAGTTTAAATCATTGACACCTAGATCAAGAAATGATTATTGTAGTTGTTATTTTATAAATAGTCAATCTTAAAAATTATAGAGACTTAATTCTTTAATTAATCCATGATGTACACGAATCATATAGCTAATTATTAATGAGGGTAAAAAAGAAAAAGAAAATTGACTTAAACTGGACAAGTTTTGAAATAAAAAAGAAAATGTAAAACTATAGAATATTAGAAATTGAGGGAATATTGAATAATAATATTAAAAATTAAAAATATTAGAGTATTTTCATAAACTCTTATATTAGAATTTTGGCATTACCATCATGGAGGAGAGAACTTCATGCAGTCTCTTTCCTCGTGTGGTAATATATGTGTAATTTATTGCAGTTATAGAAAGAAAATATTTATAAAATAAAATATTTTGACTTTCAACACTTTCCTTAAAATTCAAAATTACCACTCCTTAAAATAAGAAGACATTGGTTAGATAGCATCATTTAATTCAAATTCAAAGTGGTTTAAAATTAATTCAATTATAAAATTTATGTTATCCTATATTTCTATTTAGTATCATATTACATTAAATTATTTATAAAAATAAATATATAATTTATTCCTAAATATTTTGTTAATTCAATTTCAAAACTTGATATTTAATTTTAAAAAGGTAGACCATGATATTTAATTAAAAATTAATATTATGACAACTCAAGAAATATTTGTCTTAAGAGAGTTTATTTGTACCTAATTATAAATAAATTTATAAATTTAGGTAATATTACCATCAAATATATTTCTTCATATTTCACTCTATATTTATTTATCCCTAAATATTCCAATAAACATTTTACTTTTCCATAAATGAATGGAGTGATAATTCTGGAAAGTTGATATATTTTTATCATAATTTCGATATTACATTTATTTTTAGGAACTTTTTAGAATATTGAATTAATTATAAGTACCTTATATATCAGACACAGACACATAGTATCTTAATATACACCGAACTTTATTGAATAAATAAATAAATTTATAAAATTAAAATTCATGTATGAACTAGTTATGAAAATTTTCTTATAATAAAATATAAGTGTCTATTAAATTCTTGAAATATTTATTATTATTTTTATAATAAAATTAATTTAATTAGATTTATCACTTAGTTCCTTCCAATTAGTATTGGCAATTTGGATTGCTATGTATACATTTAATGTTCACTTAAATTATGATGGATACATATCTATTTTTTAAAAGGGCATGCAGAATCATGCAATGTCTACCCTAAATATGAAGAGTATAAACATACAGACTACCTACAATACAATTTAAAAATCAAAATTAAAATAATAAAAAGTATATAAAACTAAAAAAATTAAACAAATAATTATATGTCATTATACATTTTTTTAAATTATACCTAACAATATACTAGTTCAAAAAATTTAACATCACATATACTTTAACTATAAAAAAATTTAAAACACAACCCTTAATAATTAAGTCATAATCTTGTTGGCGACTTATCCCGTCCATTAAAAAAATGTATGGACGAAACAAATATTTTAAACTAATTAACAATTTTTTCATACACTATTATCCACCAAAGAAGTATGGACCAACCATGAACATAGCCTAAATTGCCATTTGATACTTCCAACCTTGTAGCTTTTATAACATAGCCAAAGCCAACAAGGAATTCTAGATGCTCACGCTTATCCTCATATAATGTTTCATTTAAAACTATCATTTATTTTCATTGAAACGTTTCATACATTCACACACCTCTCCATTCAAATATTTATATATATTATTATATCCCTTTTCTTTCTTCTTACCTAGTCATCATAATAACTCCTATGTTTCTCTCTCATTCTTCTCACAAAAACACAACAACGTTGTTCTTTGTTCATACAAACATAACATATTAACATGGCTTCTTCAATCTCAAATGGTCTTGTTTTGACCACAGCTATGGTTGTTTCTACCACTTTGCTTTACCTTGTCTCTCATTCTTTACGCATTCAAATTTCCAACAAACAAATCTTACGTTCTTGCTTATATTCAAGTAAGTCTTTATTTATTTATTGCATTCCTTTTTCTTAGTTAATTTCATTCCTCTAAATTTTTGTTACCCATGTGTTTATATTGTACTTATTATATTTATTGTAATACCATCATTTAGTTTAATGATAGTGACTCATTGGACCAATAATTATTGTTCCTCAAATCATGTATTTGAGTTGCGGGAGACTCTTTTAAGGGGAATAAAATACTTTGGGAGTATTTAAAATTGTGATTAACATACTCAATGCATTTATGAGTTTGGATGTCGCATGTCAGAACCGGGAGGTCATGTTGTTACATTTATATTTATAAATATTGTGAAAGAAAATGTGTGAAATGTATGTAGAGTTATAGACACTAGACACAATTTAATATTGTGATTAATTTTATTGAGGAAATTTTGTGTGCATATTAACCTTTGAATTGTTTAATTTTATTTTTTTAGAGGAAAAGAGAAGGGGAAGGAAGAAGAAAAGAGTGAAATTTGCAGAAAATGTGATAGTGAATGAAGAAAAAGATAACAATATAAAAATGAAGGAAAAACAAAAGAACCAAAAAAGAGTATTATCAAGAAGCGAGTGCATAAATGGAAGCATGGAAAATAATGGAATGCAAGAAAATAGAGTTGCTCTATACAAAGGAATGTTAAGGGATAAAGGGCAAAGAATAACATGTTGTCACTGATTATCAACTTTAGATTTCTTCATGTATATTAGAATAGGGGATAAATGAATTATAGAAGCTGATTTTCCTTTTCTCATCAGCATATTAATTTATATTTGAGATTAATATTATTGATCATTAATATTATAAAAATAATAATTTAATCCATATTTATATGATTCATAATATCAATTCCGGTTTGGTTTCAGGTCAGACATATAATTCGTCATTTTTACATTATTATTACAATGCCTTTTATGGAGAGTCTGATATATTGTATGCTGAATCTAATATGTGATATGTTGGAAAGATGGTTTGAACTACTTAACTAGATTTAATTCTTGTTTTTGTATAATATTATTCAATATTAATTTGATTAATTTATGGAGGAGAAATTATTATTTTGGCATTATGAAGAACCACATTATTTCATAATATCATGATTAAATTAAATTTTTATATCTATTTATTTGATTATATATATTTTCTCTTGCTGCCTGCAGAGTAGACAGGGGCCACAAAGAAGCAAAATAGATAGAATAGAAACAAGTTTTAGAAGTAGAAAATGATGAAGAAAAAATAAAAGTGAAAGCATTAAAACGAGAGAAAAATATATTTATTGATAATATAAAAGTTTTATATATTGTCAATTCATTATCTATTATTTGTTTTTAATTATTATTGTCTCATCAAAAAATATAACTTAAATAAATAATGAAAATATATTGAACGTATGTAAATCTTTATAACTAACCTTGAATGAATATTAAACTCTAAAAATGATTTGAATTAGTGTAAGATAATGACTTGTGTGAAAATATATGTATATAGAGACAATCAATAAAATATTGTTAACACAATAAGAACTTAATTCTAATTAAAATTTAATCATAAATGATAGTATAAAAAAATATAAATATATTTGTCTCTAAATATGATATGGTGTATCTGTCGTGGCGTATTTGCCTCCATCCAAGTTTTTCTCGTTGTATAATTCATGTAGCCAAGTGTCACCTAATGAGAAAGACCTTATTTTCATTGTTCACTAACTAATGCCATGTGGAGGTGTTTTTGTGAAGGGAAAGAGAATCTAAATTTTATGTGGTTGAAAATACATTCTTTGTCTAACTCATGAGTTCTTAAATTATTTGGTGAAGTTATCTTTTCCTTTTACATATTTGGCAAAGTTTTATTTCTTTCAAACAATTTCTATTTAATCATTGCCAAACAAATAAAATAAAAATGCCCTCTTGTTCTTCTGATTGTTGAAAGGGTGGTGAAACATAAATCATTAAGAAACAAAAAACAAATATTTTTTAAATATTTAATACATCTTTCTTTATTATATTATTAATAAATACACCTCTTCAACAATACTTTACTAAAAAGTTTGTTTTCCCTTAATCAAGCATATATAACCGAATAATTTAAAAATATAATTTATAATGGCCTCATAATAAAATTCCTTATATTCATAATAAAAAATATTTGTTATATTAAAGTAAAATTACTTACAAATATATTTAGTATTTTCGGTATTTAAGAGTTTTAAATCTTTGGGTTAATACTTGTCAGAATGCTAGCTATATTCATTGACATGCTATGAGTGAGAACCAGAAATGGAAAAGTTGTGATTTTTTTACCTGGAATTAAAGTTGCTCACTGTAACACCGCGAATTTTACGATTTTCAATTATAAGATTTTATTAATATTTTTATTAATTATATATTCGAAAATGAATTTCTGGGAAATTTCGGTAAAGAATTAGACGAAACTCTAGTTTAGTTTTAGTCTTGAAATTTTATTTCCTATTTTGTGGTAAATTTTGGTAATTTTCGGAGACAGTCGGTTCTGAACCACTGTCGGGGCCGAAATCCACCCGGTACGGCTCAAAACGTGGGTTTTTTAGTTACATAACTCAGAATTGAATTCCGATCACGCCGTTGGCTTCGTAATTTCATTTTGAGTCAATATAGACCATAAATACACCCATACATACTTTCTAAATATTTTTCACTCGGAATGCCGAAATCCGAAATTCTAATCGGATATTAGGATCGGGCGATTTATAATACCCGATCGAGTATTGGCTGATAATACTCGGGCATGTTTATCGCACGTGTCCGCGAGGTGATCATTTCGCATTGGGATGCGAGATTTGACTTTCATAAAGCAAATCTCCCATCACTTTCTCAAATATCTCATGAGCTCATCATGAGCCACCTAGGAGATTTTGTCATCATTGCCTAGATGAAATCTGATTTCCCTCCCCTTAAACTCTCACACTTCACACTTCACTCACTCACTTTTGCATTTTCAAAGAGAATGTGAATCTCTCTTCATTTTCCTCTCATTCTCTCATTTGTTTCTTCCATCTTCAATCCTTGATCTCTCAACATTCAACCAATGGATGTTGATGAGATTTAAGTATGTTGTTCATGAGTATGTCAAGAACATATTCAACCGTTGAAATTTTAAACGCTTTCTAACTCATTTTCTCCTCAAAACCGAAAATGGTGATGTTCTTGAACTTATGAAAATATTTTGTTGAAACCATGAACAACTTGTGTTCATGGAGTTGTTATAATATTTTACTACATGTATTTTGTTGTTTTAGCCAAAGGGGACGATGATGAAACCAAAGGAACATTTAGGAAGTATTTTGGAAAAATTAGAATGTATGTATTTCTATTTGTTGTTAGCCTTAAAACCATGGCTTGGAACAAGTTGGAAAAATAGAAATCTTTGCTAAAAAGGATGTTAAAGTTTATGAGTTCATGAATGCCTCATAAAACTCTTAAAATGATACTTTGAATAAC
>NC_032017.1:4216906-4218295 GCF_001865875.1 Lupinus angustifolius | reverse complement strand
CCCAAGATTTTTATGTTTGAATGCTTTTGAATATATATGATTGTTGATGAAATATGTTGAATATTGTATATGAATGTTGTTGGGAACTTTTCTGGGTGCAGGTGTTTGAAAAACCATGTTTAAATGTGTTTCGGTTGTCGAAAAGGGCAAAAGTTGGTATTTTGTCCAAGTCCTTGTCGCTTGGGCGAGAAACTCTTGCCTGGGCGAGCACAAACTCGCTTGGGTGAGGACTGGGCGAGGGGAGGTTTTGGTTCTGGAACTCCCTCGCCTGAGCGACAAAGCCTCGCTTGGGCAAGAGAGGTCTCGCTTGAGCAAGAAGAGTCCTCGCTTGGGCGAGAAAGCCCAGGATTTTAATGAGTTTCTGGAACTCTCTCGCTTGGGCGAGATAGGTATCGCTTGGGCGAGAGAGGTCTCGCTTGGGCGAGAGAGGTCTCGCTTGAGCGAGAAGAGGCCTCGCTTGGGCGAGCAAGGGCCTCGCTTGTGCGAGAAAGCCCAGGATTTTAATGAGTTCTGGAACTCTCTCGCTTGAGCGAGAGAGGTATCGCTTGGGCGAGCAAGGGACTCGCTTGGGCGAGAAAGCCCAGGATTTTAATGAGTTTCTGGAACTCTCTCGCTTGGGCGAGAGATGTCTTGCTTGAGCGAGAAGAGATGTCGCTTGGGCGATAGTACCTTCGCCTAGGCGAGAAAGGCTTCAGTTTATTTGAGCCTTAAAGATGAAATGTCGCTGGGCGACTAGTCCCTGCTTTGGCGAGGGACAGTGTGTAATGATTGAAATGAAATGATGTTGTGACTAATGTGATGAACTCGCGTAGGGTCTGTTGTGATATAAAGGTTGTGGAATGAGATCATGGCTTAGATGCGAAGCATGACTCCACAAAGGTATGAAATCATTGTTTGTGTTTATGCCTTGTTGGGCAAGTATCCGACTTGAGGTCGTGAACTAGGGGGGTACCCTAGTAAGGATACATGATATCACTGAACAACGATCAACCGACCGTAAGAGGCTTGGTCATGTGACCGTCCAGGAGTATTCGGTGATGAGTTGTTGTGATTATGATGTTACCTTGAGCATGTACGGTTGACGTACTATCGGGTCCCACGAGAAGCATTCCTTGTCGTGAGATGGCTTAAGGATGGGTCGATCATGTGTGTGATTAATACATTTGCATTTGTTTCTGATTAAGAATGCATCGCATTGTGACCGTGAAGTAGTGGAGAGGAAATGACGGGACGACTTAGAGCACCATGATGTAAGCAGGGACGACACTGATTGGACGGTGATTCGCCAACAATGTCTTGAGGGAGAGTCTGGGCGAGACGAGTCCCTTGTATTCCTGGGGAGGTACCCTGTTGGATCGGACAGTTCTCACATGCCAAACTAGGCAATCT
>NC_032017.1:4214468-4216806 GCF_001865875.1 Lupinus angustifolius | reverse complement strand
CATCAATGAATTTATGTTCATTAGATGTCTTACTCTCTCTGTTGTATTGTTCTTGTTTTGTATATGTTTGCTATGCAGATGGCCAACAACAACACCCACATTCGCGACTAGCACTTCACAATGTCCCCGGCGGGACAATGGGTCAGTGATGGGCACCGATACACTTACACAGGCTCCTACGGTCTGTCGTTGCACATGGAGCGCAATGGGTCATCGATGATGATCCCTCACCCCGACGCTTACATTGACGCTTCCTTCACATTACCGCCAACGAGACTGATGTCTCCAGATGTAGGACTCCGACACCCGCCAGTCAGGAGTGATGGCGCGGTTCCCTCCCACGGTCATAGGACGTGGGCAGATTGTTTGGATGCTTCGTCATCCAGCAGAGCCCAGAGGAGTCGGGTTCTTGGAGGAGGTCCTTGCAAGAAGACTTTGGGTATGAGAATGTCATCCCCACCAAATTATGCCGATGGGTTGTGGCATAATGAAGTGGAGGAAGAGGAGGAGGACGACGAGGTCATTGAGCTCGTAAATGTGGAGAGTTCGGTGGAGGTAATCAACCTCGTGTCGGACTCAGAAGAGGAGGAGGACCCGAGTGAGGGGTCCAACATTCCTAGAATCTTCTGAGTCAGCTTGGGGGACAGTCAATGTCCTCTTTTTGTTTTTGATGGGGGGCTGTGTATCTGGTGATTTTGTATATGTAGTGGCGATGTAGTTTCCGCCTTTATTGAACTAGTCTGTATATCATTCGATAACGATAAGTTGATTTTCCGCATTCGAGTTACTTAAAGTGATGTCCCGGAAAAGGAAGGTTTTGAAAAAGAAACAATTCTATATCACCAATCTCTTTATTCAAAAAAAAAATTACCCATTTTTCCGCAATGTTTTTTAGAAGTATTTTTCGGGGCGTTACAACATGATATCAGAGCTGCTCTTTCCTATTCGGCCTGGGCATGGCCTTACATGTTTTCTTGTGTGACTTTGTGTGATAGTTGTTTGTGTGAGTATGATTATTTGATTGTCGTTGGAGTTCAACGATGGAGTTTTGGTGTGAAAAGTATTACACCAGCTGAATCAGCAACAACATCAGGCTCAGTCGTCTCAAGGGTCGATTCGGTATAAGGGGCTGGACGAGTTCTGTCATCGTCAACCCCCAAGATTTGAAGGAGGATTTGCACCTGAGGCTGCAAATGAATGGATCCAAGAGCTGGAGAAAATCTTCCGGGCACTCATGTGTACCGAGGAACAGAAGGTTACCTATGCTACTTACATGCTGAGTAAGGAAGCAGATAACTGGTGGGAGTTTACCAGGAGGCAGATGGTGCATGAGCACCAGGTGGTCAGCTGGACCACATTCAAGGACAAGTTTCTGCAGAAGTATTTCCCTGCTGATATGAAGACGAAGAAGGAAATGGAATTCCTGAGGCTTCAACATGGGAGTTTGTCGGTGGGAGAGTATGCCCCCAAGTTCGAGGAATTGGCGAGGTATGCCCCACATTACAATGAGATTGGGAATGAGAGGTCGAAGTGCGCTAAGTTCGAGGATGAACTTAAGCCCGACCTGAAGGTGATGTTTGTTCACCAGCAGATACCAGACTTCATAACTCTGGTCAACAAGTGCATGCTCTACGAAGAGAGCGTCAGAGCAAGGAATGCGACACTGAGAAGTGTTGTATCCCCTCCAACACTGGTCAGTCCACAGAGGAGTGGTGGACAGAGGTTTGGAAGGGGAAGGCCCTTCAATCGCAACCAAAGGTCTACTGCGTCTTCTTCAGGAAGTCATAAGAGGAGCTTTCAGCCTTATAACAACAGAGGCTTCAGACCAGGAAACAACAACAACAACAACAACAACAATAACCACAACAACAGCCACAACAACAGCAGCATGATGAGTTCGTCGGTCGGGAACTACAATCAGACTGTGACACCAGTGTGTCCCAAGTGCAAGGGGAAGGCACGCTGGTAACGTCTGTGTGAGATTGTAATGAGGTAGGGCACTAGAAGTCTTCATGCCCGAAGCTAAAAAGGGAAGCAGTGAACTCAGTGCAGGCGGCACGACCCAGGGCTCAGGGCAAAGTGATCACGATGAGCGGGGCAGAGATTGGGGCTAACGAAGATCTCATTCAAGGTACCTGCAACGTTAAAGAGATTCCTTTATCTATACTCTTTGATTCGGGTGTGACCCATTCCTTTATTACTATTGATGTTGTCAACCGTTTAGCTTTACCTGTTGTATCTTTACCTTATGATTTGCTTGTATTCACCCCCACCAGTGAACCAGTTATCGTGTCAACCGTGTGTTCCCAATGTCCGATAACTTCAGAAAACTTAGTAT
>NC_032017.1:4213282-4214368 GCF_001865875.1 Lupinus angustifolius | reverse complement strand
TTTAGTAAGACCGTAGTGTTTAGCGAACCTATAGAAACCAGTAAACCCATTTATGAGGCTAAAAATACATCTGCCAATGAAATGGAGAAGTTGTTGAAGAACGGAGCTCAGGTGTTTATGATTTTGGCTTCGTTGGAAAAGGAAGGTAGAGCAGAGGTTCAGAGCTTACCTATAGTCAGAGACTTCTCCGAGGGATTTCCGGAAGACATTCCTGGATTACCTCCAGTAAGGGAGATAAAGTTTGCTATCGACCTAGTTCCTGGAACTGGACCGATCTTTATCGCTCCTTATAGGATGGCACCGTTGGAGCTAACAGAGTAGAAGAAGCTGTTGGAAGATCTGCTGCAGAAGCAATTTGTCAGACCTAGTGTTTCGCCGTGGGGTGCACCAGTATTGTTTGTCAAGAAAAAGGATGGTAGCATGAGGTTGTGCACCGATTACCGGCAACTGAGTAAGGTCACTATCAAGAACAAGTATCCATTGCCGAGGATTGATGATTTGATGGATCAACTAAGAGGAGCTACAATATTTTCTAAGATCGATCTGAGATCTGGATATCACCAAATACGCGTGAAGTCGGAGGGTATTCCGAAAACTGCTTTCCGGACGCGTTATGGTCATTATGAATACCTTGTAATGCCATTTGGTGTAACCAATGCTCCTGCAGTAGTCATGGATTACATGAACATAATTTTTCATCCTTATCTCGACACCTCTATGGTCGTATTGATCGATGATATTCTAATTTACTCAAAGACTGCAGAAGAACATGTCGAGCATCTGCGAGTGGTGCTGCAAATATTGAAGGATAACAAGCTTTAGGCTAAACTTTCGAAATGTGAGTTTTGGCTAGAGTCTGTAAATTTTCTCGGTCATGTGATCTCGAAGGGAGGAATTTCCTTGGATCTTGCAAAGGTGGAGACTGGAATTCTCCTAAGTCAGTAACGGAGATCAGGAGTTTCCTTGGTTTAGCGGGCTATTATCGGAAGTTCATTGAAGGATTCTCCAAACTGGCGTTGCCACTGACTATGCTGACAAGGAAAGATAAAGCGTTTATCTGGACGGTCAGGTGTGAAGAGAGTTTTC
>NC_032017.1:4209938-4213182 GCF_001865875.1 Lupinus angustifolius | reverse complement strand
GGATTATGATTTCGATCTTCAGTACCACCCTGGAAAAGCAAATGTGGTAGCTGACGCATTAAGCAGGAAGTCTTTGAATATCTCGACGATGATGGTTAGCGAGATGAAGCTAATAGAAGAATTCAGAGATTTAAATCTAGTCGTTCAAGTTGGACCTAAGAGTTTGATTTGTGGCATGCTCACCATAACAAATGAATTCATGGAGCAATTGAAAGGTTTACAAGATTCGGACCCATAACTGCAAGAGAAGAAAAACCTATTGGTTGAAGGAAAAGCCCCAGAATTTCAGATTGGGACTGATGGGGTACTCAAGTGCAAAAATAGAATTTGCGTGCCAAGAGACCCTGATTTGAGGATGGCAATATTGGATGAAGCACACCGGAGCAAGTTGAGTATTCACCCGTGAACTACCAAGATGTATCAAGATTTGAAGAAAATGTTCTGGTGGTCAGGGATGAAGAAAGAGGTAGCCGAGTATGTTTCCCGTTGCTTGACATGCCAGAAAGCGAAGATTGAACACAAGCGACCTGGTGGAGAACTACAAACATTGGATATTCCGGTTTGGAAATGGGACAACATTTTGATGGACTTCGTGAGTGGATTTCCAAAGACTCATAAGGGTTACGACGTTGTTTGGGTAATTGTGGATCGTTTGACCAAGGCCCAAGACAACTCACTTTCTGCCTATCAACATGAAGTTTGGAGAGATTGGCGGAGTTGTACATTAAAGAGATTGTCCGATTGCATGGTATTCTCACTAATATCATCTCGGATAGAGATCCGCGCTTCACTTCCAAGTTCTGGAATGGTTTGCAATCAGCTTTGGGGACTAAGTTGAGCATGAGTTCAACTTATCACCCGCAGACCGATGTCAATCCGAAAGAACGATCCAATCATTTGAGGATCTTCTTAGAGCATGTGTATTAAACAACCCAGGGAGTTGGGTTGATCATTTGCACTTGATCGAGTTCACCTACAATAACAACTTTCATTCGAGTATCGGAATGGCGCCGTATGAAGCTTTGTACGGCAAGAAATGCAGAACGCCGTTATACTGGTTCGAAACGGGGGAGAATTTGATTTTAGGACCCGATGTGGTTCAGCAAACGACGGATAAGATTCGAATGATAAGGGAGAACATGAAGACAGCTCAGAGCAGACAGAAGAGCTATTATGACAAGAGGAGGAACCCTATCAGTTTTGAAGAAGGTGATCATGTATTCATGTGAGTGGTTCCGATGACTAGTATTGTCAGGTTATTAAAAGCCCGTAAGCTTACCCCAAAATTCATTGGACCTTACCAAATCCTTAGGAAAGTTGGCCCAGTAGCTTACCAAATAGCCTTACCACCTTTATTGTCCAATCCACACAACGTTTTTCATGTGTCTCAACTTAGAAAATACATTAGTGACCCGTCGCACATAATCGAACCCGATTCATTTCAGTTAAAGGATAATCTCACGTTCGAGACGTTGCCAGTAAGGATCGGTGATCGGAGTATCAAGACTCTTCGAGTGAAAGAAATCGCGCTGGTTAAGGTCATATGGAGTCAAGCGAATGGCGAAGATGCGACTTGGGAGGTCGAAGATGCGATGAGAGAATCCTATCCCCATCTTTTTGAGTGAGAGGTATGTTCTATTTTCGAGGACGAAAATATTTTAAGGGGGAGGATTGTAACACCGCGAATTTTACGATTTTGAATTATAAGATTTTATTAATATTTTTATTAATTATATATTCGAAAATGAATTTCTGGGAAATTTCGGTAAATAATTAGATGAAACTCTAGTTGAGTTTTAGTCTTGAAATTTTATTTCCTATTTTGTGGTAAATTTTGGTAATCTTCGGAGACAGTCGGTTCTGAACCACTGTCGGGACCGAAATCCACCCGGTACAGCTCAAAACGTGGTTTTTTTTAGTTACGTAACCTCTTTCCCAAACCAAACATTGTCTGATTTGGTTGAGAGTCACACCCCAAACATATTTGATGACCCACCCTAGTAGTGATATTTTATATGAAAATATGATATTAAATATTAATTTATACAAATTAAGAAGATTTGATTTCATATTAATTGTTGTTGCTGTAGCTTGCAGCAATTCTAAATGACATGAAATAATACTTATTGGATGAGTCACGACTAGGTCGCTTTCTTTAAGATGTTTCTTAACACTTACCAAAATGTGCAAGCAGACTATCAACCACGCCGTCCCCGGGATAAAATAGCCCAGATCTCTGTTATCGAATTCTTATTGCCCACTGTAAGAACTGATCTCGAATACACCCACCACAATATGGCTACCAGTGCCAATTCTCGAAATTACCCACAATATGGCTACCCGTGCCAATTCTCTTCCCACAATACTGACTACCAGTGTCAATTCTCGAAATCCCACAATATGGCTACCCGTGCCAATTCTCTTCCCACAATACTGACTACGAGTGTCAGTTCTCGAAATCCCACAATATGGCTATATGTGCAAATTCTTTACCAACAATACTGATTACCAGTGTCAGTTCTTGAAATCGCACTTTGGTTGCCTATGGCAATTCTTAAGTGCCACGGAAAGAAATGGGGAGGAGTTTGCCGGAAATGCGTCGGCGGAATATTAGGGGGGGGGGAAAGAAAAGTTGAGAGGAAACGCCTTCAACTTGGTGTAAGTTAAAATGAAGGGAGAAAGCCTCTATTTATAACATGAGATTTTTCTCATGTTCCTCATTTCTCCAATGTGGGACTTTGAGAGTTGTTTTTTTTCAAACTATTCTATGTGAGACTTGAGTGTTTTTTATATTTCACACACAAAAGTTCTCACTCATGGTTTTCAACAAACCATGTTCCAACAATCCTCCACTTGAAATTAAAAAACAATTTCTGAGAATATTTGTGATCTCAATAAGATTGTGCATAAACAAAGGTGTCATCCGACTTGAACCTTTGCATAGTGAATAAGATCCAGATTTTACTAGAGTGACTCGTAGTCTTGAACTCTATCTCCAGCATCAAACCACACACAACCTTTTAGAGGTGTATTCTGTAAAGCCCGTGCGTTAAAGGCCATGCACGTCTATCCCAGTATAGTGAACGCTCTAGAAATTTATGCCCCAAAATTTCATAGGAAGCGGCCCCCACTTCCACATTCACATAGGTGAGTCTATCAAGAGTACTCCTGTAGCCTAGGTACTCCACTCTAATTGGAGTATAGATCTCATTAAGAGTTTAACTCATCCTTACATATGCTACAG
>NC_032017.1:4208998-4209838 GCF_001865875.1 Lupinus angustifolius | reverse complement strand
CACTTCACAACTTGTTATTACCCCATTGAACCTATTTCTTGGGATCTCCAGTCAGTTAGGTCGGGTTACCATCATGAGTGATCCTCGTTCTAAGGGCAATAGTCTCATACTCTTAGAAGTATTATGGACTTTCTCTCTAGCTAGTCCTTTCGTCAAAGGATCTGCTAAGTTATTCTCAGTGCGTACATGATTCACTCTAAACAGTTCCTGTAGAGAGTAGCTCTCTAATGGTGTTGTGCTTACGATGAATTTGTCGTTTCTTACCGTTATAAAAGCGGTTCTCAATTTTTGCAATAGCTGCAGTACTATCACAATGGATCAACACAGCTTGAATCGGTTTTTCCCATAGGAGAATCTCTGCAAGCAAGCTTCTCAGCCAACTTGCTTCTTCACTAGCTGTTGCTAGTGCTATCATCTCAGCTTCCATGGTGGATTGAGCCAGAATAGTCTGTTTCTTTAACTTCCAAGAAACAGCCCACCAGTTATGCTAAATATATAGCCATTGGTTGCTTTGGAATCATCTGAAAGAGTGTTCCAATCAGCATCACTGAATCCTTCTAGGACAGCTGGAAACCTTCGATAATGTAATCCAAGGTTCATTGTTTTCTTAAGGTATCTCATTACCCTTTCAATAGCATGTCAATGCTCCATACTTGGTCTACTGGTAAACCTGCATAATAATCCCACAACATAGGCAATATCGGGTCTAGTGCAATCAATGGCATATCGAAGGTTGCCAATGATGCAAGCATATTCAGCTTGTCTTACACCTTCACCAATGTTCTTAAAATTTTTTACACTTGGATCGTATGGTGTGCTAGCAGGTTTACAGTCAAAGTA
>NC_032017.1:4208569-4208898 GCF_001865875.1 Lupinus angustifolius | reverse complement strand
TCGATATTAGTACTCTAATGGATGTTATTCTAGTAACAGGTGAAAATGTATCGAAGAAATCTACATTTTATCTTTGTCTGAAACCCTTAGCTATAAGGTGAGCCTTGTATTTATCCATTGTGCCATCAGGTTTCAATTTCTTTTTCAATATCCACTTACAACCAATAGGTTTGCAGCCAGGAGGCAAGTCAGCTAAATGTCAGGTCTTGTTAGACTCTAGAGAATCCATCTCATCATTTATGGGTTCTTGCCACAAATCAGCATCCAAAGAAGTCAAAGCTTCTTGGAGTGTTGATGGATCCTCTTCCAATGTATAGACCATATAATCA
>NC_032017.1:4180398-4208469 GCF_001865875.1 Lupinus angustifolius | reverse complement strand
CCAAGTTCTTAAATAAGACAGGTTTGGTTGTCTATTCTTAATAATTTCATATGGGGAAATTTTGTTTTTACTCTTGGGGACTCTATTTAGCACATAACAAACAGTTAATAAAATTTCACCCCACCAAGAAGGTGTTGCACCAGAACTTAACATAATAGCTACAACTGATTCAGTTAAAATTCTATTCTTTCTTTCAGCTTTATCATTCATTTCAGTATAGATTTATTATTTTATTAAAAAATGTAGTTACCTATTAGCTTTATTTTGATTTTAAGCTTTTTCGTTAATAGTTGATATTATTTTCAGTTTTTGATGTGGTTCATGCAATATGTTAATGTTTATGATTTTGTCTTTGTTATATGTTGATGCCAAGGATGTAGACGCTCTAATACCCATATACTTAATGCATTCCGGCTAAGAGAAACTAAATTTAAAATAAATGAATTTACAATAAAGTCATACCATTGTTTTTAAAACTTAAATAAAAGGGACCACAATTAAAAAATAAAAATATATTAGTAGGTAAAAAAAGATATTTAAATCTTAATTTTATAATGTTTTTTCAATCAATAATACTTGTATACCAACAAGATGTTTGTCTAATAGCGTAAGACCGACTAGATCTATAAGATTACTAAAAGGTATTCGATTCCTAAGAACGACACATATTGGAAGGATCAACCACACATCTTGAAAGAGATTAACAATTTTTAATCAAAAGGTGAAAGAATATTCTTAATAATACTAGTAATAATGCTTGTATGCCAAACTCAACTCTAAAGCTCATGGCACAAAAAACTATAAATACACCACAAAGTACGTTCACATGATGAGGGCTATGTTGCAAAGAAGAAATCAGAAACGGACCACAACAAAACATGCTTGGATGAATTTTTGTATCATAGTTTTTTTGGTTTCCCACATGTATCATCGCACTAGAGGCAATTCTGTCTGAGCTGGGAACATCTACAGGTACAGTGGCAGATCATTATAGGGGCAGGTAGGGGCTCCTGCCCCCCTGAATTTTTACATACTGGAATATATTTTTTGTTCCACAAAATGTGTCAATCCATATGTTATTTGAAAAATAATTAATTATTAAACTTTTAAATTATAAAATATTTTTTAGTCAATCATAACAAGTAACACATAGAGTAATATATTTTTTGGAAAAACACATACACTCCATTTACCTAAGCCCAAACAATATTTTTATGAAGATACTCATTCGAGCTCACATATTTCTTTAATTTGTAGTTGATAAATAAATATAGTTCAATTTGTGTGTCCTTCTAAAAATTATACATAATTGATCTAATTCTTTTACATACTTAAATGATAATGTTGTTTATAATAGTAAGATTTCATTTGAATTCGAAACCATTTTACACATAACGAAAGAGATTGTGTATGAATTTTTTTGTTATTATCAATGGTATCTCTTACTTTCTGGGTAAGTAACTAATCTCTTTTGAAGTTTATGATTTTCTTCCTAGGGCCTTACACCACTAGACTAATATTTTGTTGATCAATTATATATCTATTGATATATATTATAAGAATTCATTTAATATTGATAATATATGTATTTTTGTCCAACAATTATATGTTATTGATTTTAATTAGCAAGAAAATATTAGTTTGAGATGTCAATTTCAATATTTTAGTCTTGATGTTGTTAGTCATTCAAGTTTCAAAAACTCTCAACCATATATTATTAGTCATATCTTGTTTTATCAAATTATTTATTTTATCTTAACTATTATGATTGAGCTAACATAAATAATTAAATATCATTTTCAAGAATATAAACAACCAAACAAAATTAGGTAGGAAGATAAAAGATGAATTTATTATACACAACATAGTGATTAATATTGGAAAGGAAATAATTGAAAATTTTACCATTAACTAACTCAATTTGAGTTACAAATTGTAATTAAATATTATTGCCCCTCCTAAAGTTTATATCAAGATCCGCCACTGGATGCTGACAATATCTCTCTAAGATATTTTCAACATAGCTATGTTGGGAGAGCCATAGTTTTCTTGCTCCATTATCCTTATGAATCTTCATCCCAAGAATCTTCCTAGCAGCCCATAAATCTTTCATGTCAAACTCCTTACCTAGCATGACTTTCAACCCATTGATATTACTCAAATGATTAGCAGCAATCAACATATATTCTCTTCTATTTATTATATGCTTTATTTGATTGTTTGTAGTCAACGTTGCGCAACGATCACTTCCATTGCACCAACATGAACCAACATCCTTTCACACTTATCCCTTCATATCTATTAATCTAATATAGACTTTATAATTGAATATATGTTGTTCTCTTTAATTCTGTCATACTTCAACTTCACTATCAATTTTGATATTACCTATTGGACTCGAGTGATCGAAGAATTCCATTGTTGTGGGACATATGAAGAGTATAGACTTTGAGATACTCTATTTTCAACCGAAACATTATGGGAGACATCATCTTGAATTAAAAGAAACGTTAAATTTAATTTGTTGAATTTATTTAAGTCTCACATTAGATATGATGGGAAATGAAATAATTTATAAGTAGAAAATGCTCATAAAACTAATAAAATTAGTGTTTTAAGGTTTTGGTTCAAGACATGATGTTTCAATTGTGATTATTCACTCTTCTCATGTCATGCCCCAAGTATGTGTTGTTATATATTCACTTTATATACCACATGCAAATGGCTATCTATCCCCATTCTACAGCATGCTTAAAATTATAAATAAATAAAACACACAAGTACAAAAATTGTGATTGGAATTAAAATTCCAAAGACTAATTGGATACCCAACAAAAGAAAATTAAAAATTGAGTTAGAAATATGGATTAATTAGTTAAAGAATCCAACGCCAAAACGGTAGGAGGTTGGGTGTTTCGCGTTCAGTGGGCTTCGAGCTGTTCCACACTTCACCTACTCTCTACACATTGAGAAGGGAGTGCCGTGTAAAAAACTAATAAATTTGGGGAGATTTGAGTAAGAGTGTAACCTAAAACGTAATTTGTAACACTAAGTCACCAAAATTAACTCTACAAAAAAAATCAAAGACTCTACCAAACAAAAGTCACCAACAATAAGATTGAAACAGTTACAAACAATGCATTCTTAATTAGCTTTTATGATCTAACAATTTCTTGTCTTGTTCCTTGTTGTTATTACTTACTATAATACGCTTGATGACTCGTTTTGAGTGCAACAAGGGAGAAGCTATGCTATGCTACCGTTGGAAAGATTAGAGAAATTGTTGATGGAATGTGATTTGAATGTTATGATTGTTTTAAAAGAAATGAAAATTATTAACATTGGGGGAATAAATTGTCCATGCTTAAGAAAGAATACGAAGACCATGAGAAAAATTATTCAATTTGTAAGTGACAAAAATTCAAATAGTAGTAAAAAGATTCAAAGAAAAATTATAACGAACAAAAATAATAGTTCTTAAATAAATTTAATGATAAAAAATCAGAATAAATCAAATTTTCATCTTTATAATTTTATAGTGACTTATAATAATTTGACTTTGATAGTTTTAAAATTTGTAGTTTTTTTAAAAAAAAAGTAGAACTTAAACAAATACAATGAATGTACAATAGTATGTGGTTAATCTAAACCTTAAGATTGGAAATGAGTACAACTAATAAAATAAACTCAATTTTTATACTAACAATATTTTTTTTACCTTTTTTGTTACGGAACTAATATCTTTTGAGATCCATGGTTGCTCCTTCCAACAAATGTCATCTCAAGAATTAAACTCTTACCTTTTAGTCATCATAAAAATCTAACATTTTGAAAAATAATTAATTATTAAACTTTTAAATTATAAAATATTTTTTAGTCAATCATAACAAGTAACACATAGAGTAATATATTTTTTGGAAAAACACATACACTCCATTTACCTAAGCCCAAACAATATTTTTATGAAGATACTCATTCGAGCTCACATATTTCTTTAATTTGTAGTTGATAAATAAATATAGTTCAATTTGTGTGTCCTTCTAAAAATTATACATAATTGATCTAATTCTTTTACATACTTAAATGATAATGTTGTTTATAATAGTAAGATTTCATTTGAATTCGAAACCATTTTACACATAACGAAAGAGATTGTGTATGAATTTTTTTGTTATTATCAATGGTATCTCTTACTTTCTGGGTAAGTAACTAATCTCTTTTGAAGTTTATGATTTTCTTCCTAGGGCCTTACACCACTAGACTAATATTTTGTTGATCAATTATATATCTATTGATATATATTATAAGAATTCATTTAATATTGATAATATATGTATTTTTGTCCAACAATTATGTTATTGATTTTAATTAGCAAGAAAATATTAGTTTGGGATGTAAATTTCAATATTTTAGTCTTGATGTTGTTAGTCATTCAAGTTTCAAAAACTCTCAACCATATATTATTAGTCATATCTTGTTTTATCAAATTATTTATTTTATCTTAACTATTATGATTGAGCTAACATAAATAATTAAATATCATTTTCAAGAATATAAACAACCAAACAAAATTAGGTAGGAAGATAAAAGATGAATTTATTATACACAACATAGTGATTAATATTGGAAAGGAAATAATTGAAAATTTTATCATTAACTAACTCAATTTGAGTTACAAATTGTAATTAAATATTATTGTTCATCCTAAAGTTTATATCAAGATTCGCCTCTATACATGTAGGTGGGGCGTGTCATAGTTTGAATCTTCGGCATGAGGTACTTCAATTATTAGGACATTGTTCAATGGAAGGAAAGGCCTCTTAGGTCTTATCAAGAGTTGCCTAGCAAATTTGACCAATCAAACTTTGGAAATAACAATTAAGTTGTGATTTGTTCATCATCCTTATTACATAGTTTTTCATTTTCTTCTTCTTCTTAAAAGTGTTATATTAGCAAGTGTCACAAAGACATCTCTTTAAAATCTTTATATGGAAATTATGCATTTAAAAATCTTAAAGTTGTGGATTTTAATGCATTCCTTGTTTTTATTATTTAAACAATATTGTTAAAACACTTATTAACATGATTCTTAAATATACTAAGAAAAAAATGTGTTATCAACTTACCTTTTAATTATATGTAGGAAATTTCATTATTATTGATGATTTTTATTTTCTGGGCATATTTCATATTTGAATTAGTAATGAATTTTATTGATTTTTATATATTTTGAATTAGTAATGACTATGTATTTTCTAAATAATAAATTAATGATTGTGTTTTTAATATATGGCGTTTTACATTTACATATATTCATATTATTTAATGCAGTTTGGTTGTTATATTTATATTGATCAATTGAATGTTATATGATTTGATTTTTATGGAGATCAACTTCTATAAATGTTTAATATGGATTTTTTTAAGAATTAAGGAATAAACTTTTGTCCTCAATAACCAAGATATATATTAATTTCATAACTAGCATGTTTTAATATAATTCATATTTCTTAAAAGAAATTAATATTAATATTTATAATATAGTTGATATTGTAATATCAATCAATACTTACTAAGCTCGCCACTATTGACATAAAATACTTATATGTATAATTGTTGCTCTGCTTTTACATTTTTAACTAAATCATTTCTTAATGATGTTTTTGAATAAGTTTTGAACAATAATTTTTAAAATTACACATGCTTTTCACTATTAGTGTAATTCTTATATATTGTTTGTGTAAATTTTTATATGATTAGAACATCATTCTCCATATATTAATACAAATATTTAAGAGTTCATAATAATTAACACACAAATGATAAAAGATGTGCTAACAATATAAAGAAAAATTACATACAATATTTCCTCTTTTAATATATGAATACACTTGAATTGAATAAAATCATTTTTAAAATCTTAGTTATGCACCAAAAATTTTCATGATTAAACAAAAAGGTGATGATACAATGATAACATATAAAATTTATAAATTATTAATATATACATTTTTTTCTCAATAATTAGTAAAAAATATGAAGTAAGATGAATGATTAATAATAATATCATGTACTCAATTTAATTATAATGAAGAAAAAGATAGAAGTTCCCATGCACATGGCACAGTTATTACAATGCTCCATTCATGGTATCACAATACATGACATTGACAATTTCTTCATGCACTAGTTTTATGCAAAAATCATTGACATGTTGCTTATTCCATAGAAGAGTAGAGCTACCCATGTTTAAATGCACTCATGCACGCATGATATGATAGGAGCAAGAATCATATGTCCCAAAAAGATCATGTCTCTATGTCTTTAACCAATAGTATTTCTTAAAATAATATAAAATATTAATTTATGTTTTTTATAAAAAAAATCTCAATTAAGTGACTTACTTTGATTGACTTGGTACATAATTAGGGACATCAATGAGCACATGAGATCTACATCCGATATACAGAAAAAAATGTATGCACTGGCCATGAAAGAGTTTTATATACTATTAGTCAATCATCTAATATTCATTATTTATTATCATTGACTTTTCAAAAAAGTAATATAAATGAATGATAAATAATATATTGATCGTGTATAAATCTTTACCCATAATTCATAGATATTATGCTCCATATCATATACTATGACTTCACATGAGGGAGAATCAGAAAGAATCACAGTAATACACCTAAATTGGTAGCTCTATCTCCATTAATTTAAACAACTTGGTGTTTGAAAGTTTATGTGAGACCTATTCATTTAATTATGAGTTAAGATTCTCTTCATTAATGAAAAAGCAAGTGATCATTTTTGTACTTATACATAAGGATAAAAATGTTATCTCACAATATTTTAAGGATAAAAATATTAAATTATATTACATTTTTTCTCTTATTTTAGGTACATTTTGCATCTCAATTAATGGAGAGGATGCTTAATGTTCAAAATTCTGCCACCATTCCTCACTATTCTTGTCTTCACAATTTAAGGAAATTCCCCCAGGCTACTATCACTTAGAGATTAAATGTATTTTAAAACTTCCAAACAATATTTTTAATTTGTATTTACATTACTTGTTTAAAGGTAAGACTTGACACAACAGTAAAATTATTTCCCTTGTGACATCAAAATCGTAAACTCAAATTTGACAGTCTCTTCACTTTTGTAAAGATAAGGCTGCATGTATTTACCTTGCTCAGACCATATTAGGTGGGATCCTGATGCCCCTTTTTATTTACATTAC
Source organism: Lupinus angustifolius (assembly GCF_001865875.1). Taxonomy (NCBI): domain Eukaryota; kingdom Viridiplantae; phylum Streptophyta; class Magnoliopsida; order Fabales; family Fabaceae; genus Lupinus; species Lupinus angustifolius. Next base: position 4,201,220 of record NC_032017.1, on the reverse strand, counting down.
TTTTTTCCAAGTAATGCTTGCTCAGAATAATGTAAATTAAAAAGCAGAATGAAAAACAACAATTACATTGTGCAAAAAGAAACCATTATCTGAAACCAGTTATATCCATTATGAACTTCAAATCATACCAACCAACATAAAATCACATACTAAATTAACATTATTATTAACACCACCTCAAATAGTATGAAAAACAAAGATTATGATATAAGCAGTCACATTTTTTCTAAACAGAAGTACAAAATCAAACATCACCTCGCTAAAATCTAGCACTGCCATCTTCACAAAAATAAAAGCAATCATCTTACGCCGAAAAGTCACATTTTTAGAACACAACAACAACCAAGCCTTAATCTCACTAGGTGGGGGTCGATTACATAAATCGGATGAGGTCATATCACATTTTTAGAACAAAAGCTTAAAATCAAACTAAGTGGTAAGGATTGGTGGCAGGTAGTCAACTTTGCCTCCGAGAATGCGAGCCTTAGTGTCAGGAAAGAACTCAAATCCTGGCAGTTCTGTGATATCTCCTTCACTCGCAACCGCGATAGGATAGCGGAGCAAGTGGCCGGGAAGATCATGCTCAAGTGACTCACTAGAGTATAGATCCCAATACTTTTCAGCAATCTGGTTCACCTTACTAATACATTCTTCACTTTCGGGCCGGTCGAAGGACTCATGAAGCATGCCAAGGTGCTCATACCACAATGACATTCGGAAACCGTGGATTTGACCGCGTGCAGGCTGCCTAGCAGCCAAATGATACGGCTGATATGCGCCCATCGCAATCTCAGAGTCCCGAGCACCATCCATTGATCTTTGGTTGATGTTGGCAGATCCAATGATTATGTATTCATCATCAACTGTTAAGAATAGAAAATTGTAATTGTGATACTATTGATAACAAAAAATTATCCTTAATTACGGCTTCAAAATCCAAATGATTTGTATAAGTAAGATTGCTTTCACAAACTATACTAGTTTAGTTTTATGACTTACCTATCATCATCTTGGCATGTACATAAATCATGAAGCGTCGCGCCTCCTGTGCTCTATGATAATCTGAATCCTCTTCTGGTTTCTCTGAAGGCTCATACTCACCCTGTTTGTTCACTTCGCGATTTCCGAGGCAGAAGAATGTCAAATAGTTTCGAGGATCTTCATCACTTCCCTTAGCCTTGAGTGCTTGAACAACATCCTTGTACATCATCTCTAGTGTTCTCCTTTGCCAGTCCAATATTGCCTGAACTGATCCACTTTCCGGGACACCCTCTGGCCACATTGGGACTACAACATACACAGTGAACCTTTCCCCGGCTTCGATCTTACTAACAATCTTAAGTGAAAGTTCCTTTGGGATTAGATGCAAAGCACCAATGTCTTCAGGCTTGATATCATCTGCAGCCCAGGCAAAGGAGCTTCCGAGGAAATACTGATTTTCGATATAGATGAAGTTCTTCGCGCGCCGAATAGCATTAATATAACCATCTTGAATACTTCGATCAATGATATTATCCTTCCCACTAACTAGTCCAGCTCTTGCAGCATCTTCAGGGGTCTCTGGAAAGCCGAAAGCAGCACCTCCATCGATAGATCTAAATAACTGAACATTCCATGTCTCATGATCCTCAGGAAATGTCACAGGGGATGGGGGAATAAAGATATCTTCAAGCTCTCTAAGCGAAACGAGTATATCCTTCCCTCCTTGCTTCCTCCATCTCTGCTCGAAGTTAAACAAAACATCCCAAGCTATCGGTCCTTCAAGGCGAGAATGGATATCATGCCATGGTTCCCTAGGACCGCCTTTTTTTATATCTGCACCAGGAAAGTTAGGTTGATGAAAATCATCATGATGTGCTGTGTCGAGGGTTCGGAAAAGCGAGTGGAAAGCTGTATCATATCTTCCATCACAGAGGTCAATACCTCCAACAAAACTCACAATTCTTCGCCTATCCGACCCTCCATTAGGCAACTCACTATCCACTACCACAATTTTCTGATGATGAGTAAACATGGTAGATATTTCTAAATCCTGAACAATGCTACCGCCATCATCGGGATTGCGAGGGCATAAGACACAATGCACATCAGTGTCGTGGAAGAATTGCTCGGTTTCTTCGTCATGAGTGGCCATTAGTCCATCTTTTTTCAACAAACTAACCGATGTTCTATCATCCCAAACAAGCATCAGAACCCTGACGCCTTCACTAGCCTTTTTCTTAAGAAGCTCACCAAGTGTTATGTCTCCCCCTGGCTTCGGCCTCCTCGAATCCCTTATCAGCGAAATCTCAGTATACACAGACCAGCCAGTAATGTATATTAAGTGTTTTGCATTGGTGATTGCATCAAAAATATCCTCCCAACACCGATGAGGCTCATAAGTCTTGCCTCCAGAAAGTGGTATTTTCGGGACAAAGTTATCAGGCACATGAGCATCTTGGTAAAGAGTAACCTTGCATCCTTGTCTTTGCGAGAAGAAAGTATATGGAACTCCAGGAAATTTAGCACTTCTAATGCCTCGAGCCCAGCTGCGATCTTTCGTGATATCGAAATATTGCAGCTTCACATGGATCTTCGAACCCTCGTGTATTGGATTTTTATCCTTGTCCAAGAGTTCGACCCATCGATCTATTTCCTCGCCATCCAATACATCCTCGACAGGCACATATCCTCTTCCAATTAATGTCGCTCCAATAGGATTACCATTTTTGACAGTGAATATAATGTTTGAAGCCAAATGGCCACAATAAATGTGAAAAGACTCATACCATCTAGGATTATTTTCTTCATTTTCGATAATTCTAGTTCTTCCAACTCTTGCTTTCTCCAGATCAATAGTTGCATAGAGTTTAGTATCTCCTTTTCCAATACCAACTTTGTCCCCTATGTTTTCAATGATCTGTAGTAGAATAATGTATAAGGAATTAGCACTAAATGAGTCATTAATAATGAATAAGGAAAGTGAATGAGTAAAAGTGAAGCAATTGAATATTCTGTTTTCATCTTATGCATGTTAATATGATTGAATAATCCACAATTGAATGGATATGACTTGTCAAAAAAGTAATTCACAGATAGAATTCAAACAAAGGATTATAATCAAATGGCAGTACAAGAAAGAATAGCTTATGGCTAGTTGGCTGCAAATGTTAAAGAAATTAATCCAAAATGTTTCTTTTAGAAATCAGATCCGATCAATATTTTTTGTGTTTTTTCATACATTTGAATCCTAAGATCAAACTCGGGACCACATGTTTAAGGACTACATTGTTCTAACAACTAAATCTTAATCTCACTAGCTGGGGTAAGTTATATGAATCAACAATGAAAATCTTCAAATCCTCTAGTGTCCCTCCCTATATGCCCATTAAGATCGTCTCGACGTAAAAACATTTCTCCTAAAAGTATTGTCAGGACTACACCTTCCAAATCCTCCAAAATCTTTTTTTCTGATGTTTCACTAGTCCTACCTAACGTATCTAAATACTAATCACATTAAATGTATCTTCCTTTATTAGAAACTTTAGGAAAAGTACCATACCTCAAACCATAGAATCATCAATTATTATTAGTGATATGTAATTAAAGGAATCTCTGATCCATCAAAGGAAGAAACAAGACCCCACTTTATGGCTAATTGAATGCATCAAATTTCTTCAATTTAAAGAGATTTCAACACAAATATAAACACATACATACATTTCAAAATCAGAAATACTACTACTTAGTATCCACAATTTAATCTCCAAATTCAACATAGGTCCATATAATCAAAGAGCATAATTTTGTTTACCTTGCTAAAAAAATTACCACCACCACCACCATCCTCCTTGAGTCTATCCACCTCAAAGATAGTAGCATGGAGATTTCCATGAAGCAAAATTTGTGCCATATATCACCTAAAATGAAGAAAACCCATTTTAAATCAGATCAAATAAAACAATCAAAAATCACAGAAAGATTCAAACTTTAAGAGCATATCAAAGTCTACCAACTTTATAATTGAATTAAGAGAATATCATACAAAAGGGTGTGGAAATTGAAAAAAAGGTAAATATACTAACTTGGTTGGAGAATCTGAAGCAAAAGATAAAAAGAGAAAAAGGGTATGAGAGATATTCAAGATAGAAGCATTAACTATGGAGAACAAGGAGAGTAAGTAGAACTCTACTTTTAACAGGTGATGTAATAACACATGCACTTTATATATATTAGTTTTGGTCTCACTTTTAATCAAAGATTAAATACCAATTTCAGTTCACTAGCTTTTTCGATCTGTTTATCAATTTGGTTACTCCAAAATTGAAAAACCAAAAATGATCCTAAAATTTTTAAATATGGGTCAAATTAGTTATTTTTAGCATGTTTTTAAAATTTTGGTAAGGACTAATTTTATCTCAAAAATAATTAATTTGACCCACATCTAAATTTTTTGAATATCATTTTAGGTTTTTCAACTAATAAGGTCGAAAAACATGAGGACTAATAAGTAATTGCTCTTAATTAAATAAGTATCCTATAGCTGAATATTTCAATATAATGACCCACTACTTAAGAACGTGGCAAATCCGCGTGGGAATTTGATTTTTCTGCACTGAGATATTGAAAGTGGTGGATATGTGATTGAAAAAGAAGAGTTTATTAAGGAACCTTGTCATGATTCAAGTGGTGGATTTTCAATTGATTTCAGTATTATTAATGATTTAGATTTTGATAGTGACAAGTGGAAAATGATGAGAGATTTTTTATTGATATGACAAAGATGTTAAGATAACAATGTCAAAAACAGCAACTGTATTCTACAATAATGGAGGATGGAATATTGAATTACGTTGACTTCTAATGTTCATACCCATGATATTTGAAATCCTCCACATTTGACTTTGTTGTTAAAATGATGATAATCTCTTTCTTTTGTGAGTATTTTTTTGGTTTTTCACACGTATCCTCGCACTGGAGGCAATCCTGTCCGAACCGGGAACATTCACAGGTACGTATGGCTAACTCTCCCGGTGGGCATTTTTACATCCACAAGACTCGAACCTGATACCTTGCTTAAGGAGAATCAAACATGTACTACTTGAACCAACTTTTTCTGATTAATTAGAAAATATATATTTAAGTTTAAAAGTAATAGTAAAATATTTTTTTAATTAATCAAAAAAAGTAACACATAGAAGTAACACTTTTTGGGACAGAATATATGTTTCATCTTTCAGTGAATAATCTGGTTCCACCTTCATTTTTCATGATTGAGACCTTTAAAAGTTGAAGCCTTCAAAGCTTCTTCCTCATTATGTGAACAATATTTTGTTCGTGAATCAACAAAGAACTCTACAACTCATCAATTGGTAGTTCATCAATATTATTATATTCTTCTATAGAAAAATAAAAATTGTAGAATACTATCATAAATGAGGGAATATTACACTTTTATTATATTTACTAGGGTGCTACTCAATATAATAAATTTTATTAGATATTGTAATTTGTAGTTAAATTTATTCGATTAATATAATTATTAATTTTTAAATTAAACATTCAAAAAATTGAGTGACTTGCAGTTATTTTTATAGTGAAGGGTATGATTATGATGAAATCATTTAACAATTAAGCTACAAATAGACAATACAATAAATCAAAATAAAAGATAAACATAAAAACTGCCCAATAACCACTAAAGATAAATCCTAACTTGTCTACAAACAAATGTTTTCCATAAAAAAAATAGGTATTACAAAAGCAACAACTCTTTTCACTAGTCTTTTTCTTGCTTTAGATTAGTTGGAGTGTAAGCTAAAATAAGATTAAAATTATAAAAAAAGGTGGGAAAACTTTGCTATTTTTCATTGAGCATTTTCACCATCTATGATACAACTATCTCATCTAAGGGAGATAATATAGCTTTTTAAAACAAGAAAGAGATAATTAAATGTAATTAAATCACACCTAAGGAAATGTCACTATATTTGCTCTAAATTTTTTTAAGGATAAATAGTTAAATACAATTAGATACCTAGAATTCCATTTAAGGGTTACTTTAGAATAACAATATCAATTATTAAATATATCAACTAATTAAAGAACATGATTAATCAAATCATTTATTTAGTAACTAAATGGTCTTACTAGGAGGTTGTTGTATCTTCCAAATCAATAAAGGTTGAACCAAATGGTAATAAATTAGTTTATAGTCTACAATATTGTAAGTTCGAATTATGTTGTTAATCTAAGAACTTTGTTAGTGGATAATCTGAATGCACATTTTTAAGATCTCTTAAATTAGAAATTCCTAGCTTATCAAGTTATTAAATTATAACGTGGAGGCTGCGATGCTAAAAAGAATGGAGTCTAAAAGAAGTAAGGAGCATATCTGCTGTCCCATACTTTATGTCACTCAATGTGTCATGCGCTTATGATTGGTCAGAAAAATATTTAATAATTAAATTTGAACTTAAATATATTTTTCCTGACCAATCACAAACTTATGTCACAAAGTGTGAGACAACAGATATGTACCCATCAAATGATAGACACGTCAATTAGCTATGTTATGAGGGATTCAAGGTTTCCTACATTAAATATTCTAGAAGAATGAAAGATGAGTCATTCCCACCGTTTGGAAAAAAAAGACAAGACAAAGGTCTGTTTTTTATAAGAACAATAATGACTAAAAAACAAGTATTTTGCACTAACTACCAAACATGAATGCAGTACGAATACATATTTCATGTGTTAAATTATAATTTATCAAAAAAATATTTGATAATTATATTTTTAACTTAAATATATTTGTTTAATTAATTATAGTTTATAGTACATGAAGTAAGATATGTTATGGGATAAAAGATATGCTATCGTGAGTATTGTTAGTAATTGTAATCAATAGAGTTAGTTGAGTTAGTTTGTAGCTTCTAAATATAGCAAGTGGTTAAAGTTAGTTAATCTTGTTATAGAAAGGAGTATATTAGTTGGTGAAAGTTTGAAGTATATGCATATTCATAGATTCAAAATTTTCTTAATCTTCTATCTCATTCTTCTTCACTTTCCTTCTTCTTTCTTACTCAATTCTCCAACATTTGGCATCAAGAGCTTGGAAAGATCAACAAAACCAAAGCTTTCCGCTGCAAGAAGAAAATGGCACAAACAACAGGGAATTATGTCACAACACTCCCTGTGTTAGATGGCAAAAACTGGAGCAGATGGTGCATACAAATGAAGGCAATACTTGGCTATCAAGATGTTGCTGACATCGTGGAAGAGGGGCTGCCAACCTTGGAAGAAGGAGCCACTAAAGCTCAAAGGAATGCACACAAGCAGAATAAGAAACGAGACTGCAAGGCAATATGTCTCCTCCATCAAGCCGTAGACAATGCTCATTTTGAAAAGATTGCAGGATCTGCAACAACAAAGGAAGCATGTGATGTACTAGAAAAGCACTATGCAGGAGCAACTCAGCTAAAGAAATTTCGTCTACAAACCTTGAGAAGGCAGTATGAACTGATGCAGATGGAAGAAGGTGAAGGAATTGCTGATTTTTTCACAAGATTGATCACACATCAATGCTATGAAAGCATGTGGTGAAAAGATGGAGGATACAATCATTGTAGAAAAAGTGCTAAGATCAGTAACTCCAAGGTTTGATAATGTAGTGATAGCCATAGAAGAATCAGGAAGAGTGGAGAACATGAAGGTTGAGGAGCTTCAAGGATCACTTGAAGCTCATGAGCAGAGGCTTAATGAGAGGATAGCAGATAAATCCTCACATCAAGCTCTGCAGGTACAAACTACAAGAAAATGAGCATTTCTTGCTAGGAACTCAACCAAGAATCAACAAAAGCATGGTGAACAGAAGAGCAATTCGAAAAATTACTATATGAACAAGGTTGAGCAACCAGAACAATAAAAAAGAAATGGCTACAAACAGCTTAAAGGATTGAAGAAGAGGTTTGATAAGAAAAGGGTCAAATGCTTCAACTGTGACAAATTCGGGCACTACTCAAATGAGTGTCTAGCCCCTAGCAAGAACCAGAATCAGAGGAGGCAAGATTCAGAAGCACACCTTGCCAAAGAAGAGATTAATGAATCTGATGAGGAAGTTGTGCAGTTTATGATGACAACAGATTGCACAACAAGAAGAAGTGACACATGGTACTTGGACTCTGGCTGCTCTAATCACATGACTGGGCATAGAGAGTGGCCTGTGCATTTTGATCCAAGCAAGAGAAGCAAGGTCAAATTTGCAGATAACAGAGTGGCAATCACTGAAGGAATGGGAGATATTCCTCTCAAATTGGAGAATGGCAAGAGAGCTTACATCACATATGTGTTGCTTGTTCCTGAAATGAGAACAAACCTCATAAGTCTAGGACAACTGCATGAAAAAGGCTTCACTATGAGGCTAAATAATGGAGTTATGGAGGTCCTAGACAACATGAAAGGAAGAATCCTACAAGCTCCTCTATCAAGAAACAGAACTTTCCAAATTCAGCTTGGAATTGGAGACTCTGAGTGTCTCATTGCAGAAGCAGCCTCAAATGAATCCTTACTCTGGCATTTGAGATATGGTCATCTCAACTACAACGATCTCAAACTGCTAAGTACCAAAGATTTGGTCACTGGACTGCCAGAAATCAAGTCTCAAAACTCAGCATGTGACAGTTGCTTGATTAGCAAACAAACCAGGTCTACATTTGGTAAGCATACTCAAACAAGAGCCTTAGATATACTACATATTGTGTATTCTGATGTGTGTGGGCCTTTTGAGGTCCCCTCACTAGGTGGAAACAAATACTTTGTGTCTTTTGTTGATGATTTCAGCAGGAAAATGTGGACCTATCTCATCAAGGCCAAAAGTGAAGTGTTTGAGAACCTGAAGAAGTTCAAAGCTCTAGCAGAAAAGTAATCAGGGAAGCAACTAAAGATCCTTAGAACTGATGGAGGTGGTGAATTCACGTCAAGATAGCTTGAATCTTTCTGTGAGGTACATGGCATGATTCATGAGGTTACTGTCCTTACACACCACAACACAATGGTGTGGTTGAGAGAAGAAACAGAACTATCATGAATATGGTGAGATGCATGCTGAAATGCAAGAGCCTACCTCTTAACCTTTGGGGTGAAGCTGTGATGACAGCAACATATGTTCTGAATAGATGTCCAACTAAAGCACTGATCAATCAAGTTCCAGAAGAAGCCTGGAATGGAAAGAAACAATCAGTAGGACACCTAAGAGTGTTTGGATCAGTGTGCTATAAACACATTCCTGATCAATTGAGGAAGAAGTTGGATGATAAGAGTGAAATAATGATCCATGTTGGATACCACTCAACAGGGTCATACAAACTCTTGAATCCTATCACCAAGCAGATAAACTTCAGCAGAGATGTCTACTTTGATGAGTTGAGTTCTTGGAATGAATCTCTAAAGAAATTTGAGCACAACAGGATACCTACCCTGTTTCCTCTGCAAGAAGATCATGAACCTGCAGAAGTCTTAGAACCTGACTCACATAATCAGGTGATCAAGGATGCTCAGTGCAGACCAACCAGAACAAGACATCTACCACTAAGGCTCGGTGAATTTGAAATGTTCTCAGATGATGTGATCACAGATGAAGGAGACCTAGTTCACTTCGCACTCCTAGGTGAGGTTGAGTCAATCAGTTTCAATGAGGCAGTCCAAAAAGATGTTTGGTGTGATGCAATGAATGAAGAACTCAAGTCCATCAAAAGGAATGACACATGGGAATAGGCAGAATTACCTGTTGGCAAGAAGCCTGTTGCTGTGAAATGGGTATATAAAGTCAAACTGAGACCAGATGGAAGCATTGCTAAGCACAAAGCAAGACTTGTAGCAAAGGGTTTCATGCAAAATGAAGGCTATGACTATGATGAAGTTTTTGCACCAGTTGCTAGGTGTGAAACAGTTAGACTCATTGTGGCCTTAGCTAGCTGGAATGGTTGGAAACAATGGCAACTAGATGTCAAGAGTGCCTTTCTCAATGGACCTCTAGAGGAAGAGGTATACATTACCCAACCACCTGGATTCGAGACATCAGCAGATAAAACAAAGGTGATGAGATTGAAAAAGGCACTGTATGGGTTGAAGCAAGCCCCAAGAGCTTGGAACAAGAGAATTGACTCATTCCTAACATCAATTAGCTTCACCAAATGCAGAGTAGAACATGGTGTTTATGTCAATATGACTGGCACAGGTGAACTAACTCTAATTTGCCTTTATGTAGATGACTTGGTGATTACAGGAAGCAATGAGGCTGAGATCTTGAAGCTAAAAGGAGAACTCAAATCAGAATTTGAAATGACTGATCTAGGAGAGCTAGCCTACTTCCTTGCCTTGGCATAGAGTTCCTCAAGACACCAAGAGGAATCATAATGCACCAGAGAAAGTACATTGTTGATGTACTAGAAAGATTTAAGATGATGAATTGCAAGCCTGCATCAGTGCCAGTAGAAGGCATTCAGAAACCAAGTGAAGTAGAGCCTGAAATGCTTGCAGATGCAACTCTCTATAGACAGATGATTGTATGTCTTAGATTTATCTGCCATAGTAGACCCGAAATAAAATATGGAGTAGGAGTGATAAGCAGATACATGAAAAGTCCTACTCAATCACACTTGGTAGCAGCAAAGAGGATTCTCAGATACTTAAAGGGAACACCAAACTATGGTGTTCTGTTTCCAAAGCAGAACCAGAAGAATGAATCAGGATTTGTTGGTTTTTCAGATTCTGATTGGTGTGGAGATAAAGAGGATAGGAGAAGCACCTCAGGGTATGTATTCACCATCTTTGGTGCACCTGTGTCATGGAATTCAAGGAAGCAAGATGTGGTTGCTCTCTCAACTTGTGAAGTAGAATACATTGCAGCCTGCAATGCCATATGCCAAGGTCTATGGCTGATACACTTGATGACAGAATTGAGATATGGAGAGTTTGAGGACTTCGAGCTAAGGGTGGATAATCAATCAGCCATAAACTTAGCAAAGAATCCTGTTAGCCATGGAAGGAGTAAACACATTGAGACAAGGTTCCACTTTCTAAGAGATCAAGTTGGAAAGGGAAGGGTTAAGATGGTGCATTGTTCAACAAATTTGCAAAAGGCTGATATTTTGACAAAGGCTCTCAAGGTTGACAAGTTTAAGAGGTTTAGAGATATGTTGAATGTACTTTGCTTTGGTGATAAGGTTGTGTAGTTGTTTTGTTGCTATATCTTGTAAAAGAAGTAACTCTTTGATTAAGAGGGGGTGTTAGTAATTGTAATCAATAGAGTTAGTTGAGTTAGTCTGTAGCTTCTAAATATAGCAAGTGGTTAAAGTTAGTTAATCTTGTTATAGAAAGGAGTATATTAGTTGGTAAAAGTTTGAAGTATATGCATATTCATAGATTCAAAATCTTCTTAATCTTCTATCTCATTCTTCTTCACTTTCCTTCTTCTTTCTTACTCAATTCTCCAACAAGTACTTGATATAATTAAAGCAATTTGATGTTTATCCTCAATTCTTAACATTGGTACTAAAAAGTTACAAAAACTGCATTAGTAAAAGGCTTAATGTGATTAAAAGGATAAGCCTAAAAGTTCTATTTACACTATTAAAATCTTAGTTCCAATTAAATAAAATAAAAAAAAACAATGGAATATAAATAGAAGCAAGATCTGGTAGGATATTTGTTGAGATTGTAACATGTGAGGGATTGTAAAATTATGAATTCCATGAGACATAAACACTTCAAGCACAAAGAGAGGGTAACATAAATGACGCATTCAAAATAAAAGATAAATGATTGCTGAATTAACCGTATATAAAACTTTTACATTGTCAATACATACATTTATTTCTTCTTATTTATAACTTAGCATGACATTCACATCATTTGCTACAAATTGCATTTACACTCTACTTTCTATTCTCTCTCACATAAATTACAGTTCTAACCAACATGGTTCATCCAAAGAAATTCAGTTCAGTTCTAACTCAGATTTTCATTCATATGTACTTTTTTTATACAACAAAGTTTGCTATTTATTTTGAATTGTTTTGATTGATCTAGAGATACTAGTTGAGATCTTTAGCCTATCTTACATTTCCTATGTCTGAATTATCAATTTGGAGTTGATGGATTATTATAAGTAAGATCACCCACAATGGTGAAAAAACTAAGTTTATATAGTCAAATAAGAAAGTTTTTCTTCCAATTTCATCATTGGAGAAGAACTATTTTTGTGCTTATTTCGCAACAGTGAACAAAATATGCACCGTTCTTATAGTTGAGACAACATTAAAAAATGAAAAAAAAAATGTTAGAAGAGAGAGAAGAAATCAATATTAAATAAAATAAAGTAAAAGTGAAGAAGAAGATAAATATGAGGTAGGTTTGTGGGGTCCATTTAAGAACGGAAACAGAATTGCACCATTGAAAATAATTTTGACTTAAGTTGCTTAAGTTATTGGAATGTGTAAACAAATATAAAATAATCAGTGAGACTCATTTAAGAACGAAAAATGGGTTGCACTATTGTGATGCTTAAACCACATAGAATAGAGTCAATCATATACTTTACCCCTTATGGGATCATATCCTTTATCCCACAATTTGTGTCACTTCATGTGCCATTAATTATAATTGGTCATAAAAATATTTAATAATTAAATATTTAACTTAAATACATTTTTTTAACAATCACAAAGGGTGACACAAATTATAGGATAGAAGATACGCTTCCAACCCTCAAAAGTACTACAAACATATATAAGCAAGTATGTTTGTTCACAAGTTAAACATAAATAGTTATGCAAATGGAGAAATTTTAGCAATACTTTAGGCAAGTTAAGAATGAGTGATTGAGATATGTTATTCACATGTATTAGAGAATTGTGGTCTATGGTGAGGAAAATGATCCTAGCTATTTTGTATGAAGATAATGTTGTATAAATCATCTAATGAAAAGATTGATACATTAAAGAAGATAAAACAAAACATGATTCAACGATGTTCTTTTACACCTATAATCTTAAGAAGAATAAGGATATAAACATCCAACAAGTTTATTTGAACCATAATCTAATAGATCTTTTTACAAACTCATTACTAGTCTATAGTTTGAGTAACTAGCACACAAGATTGATCTTCATAGTCTCTAATATATTTCTATACATGAGAGAGAAATAAATATGAAATATCATAGTAATGGATGATGTACTATTTTTCCTTCATTAGGTTTTGTCCTATATGATTTTTCTAGTAAGATTTAAATTTTGGATGTTCTTTATGTGACGTTGGTATTAGAAGCCTATCGTTAGGACTTAAGCACATGAAGAGAGCTCTACCCAAAAGACTAGTGTATTGGGTGAGAGAGACTATTGTTAGGACTTAAGCACATTAAGTTCCTAAAATTGTCGTCTCTTTTAAGGACCGACATCGATAACAACTTTCAGTATATCGACATTGACTAGATCGTAGCCCTCTATCTTTTTGGCAGCTTCACTCACTTATTAGTATTCGGTAATATACCTTAGTCCAGCCTATAGTAGCTTTTTTGTGGAACAACTCTAATGAAAGACACCAATTGTTAGGATTTAAGCACGTGAGGATAGCTCAACCAAAAGATTAGTGTATTAGGTGGAAGAAGCTCACGACTTAAGTATCATATTTAGTTTGCTATGTTATCCAATGTGAGATTCCTAATACATATCTCATTGCAATTTCTGCATTAGGATCTTTCTGTGCTCTGGAACCATGATAAAATTATAGATAATATGTAAAGAAAAAATGAGATACGAGTCTGGTATTGGTTGTTTATGTTAGCAAGAGAACTCGGGGACAGTTGAGAGAGAACTCATATTAAAATCTGAATAATTCTGATGTAATTGCTTAACTGAATTATAGTTGCACATTGCTTTGAATGCCAGAATCATCAGGACTAAGTACTCTTTGTTGCTGTTTCTGACTAACTGATTGCAACTTGCAAAAATTCTTCTAACAGCGATACAAGTATTTCCTCATCAGCAGTATACTCATAACTATACTCCAATAATGGGAAAACACACTTTATATTGATGTCACACTTTTTAAAAAGGTTCCCATCTTCAACATAATCCATTGTACTCTTTTAGTTTCTGTAATTGTTTTCTAATTTTCATATGGATGCAAATTGTCATATTAGTTTACTTGTAAGTTTAGTAAAATAGAATTTCATGTTGTCGTATTCCACTGCTAGTGAGTTGTTTCTGATTTATGTATGCATTCTCAATGTTCACTTCTTACTTTTCATATTCTTATTCATGATTATGTAGGTAGCTGAAAATCTAATGGTTATGCACGAAGAATTCTTAGATGGTAATTTTACGTCTATAGCGAATCTCAGGGAAGCCAATCTCAAGCAATCTGCTCATCCTCATGTAACACAGGTAAATTACAGCATGATATGTTTGGAGTGGCACTTTATTGTTTCATTATTAGAATCATAATGTCAATTTACAGGGTTATATATTATTAATTTAGGTTTACTAATTTCTACATGACGGGTATTTTAGGAGGGAGGAAAGCTAACATTATTTGATGTGATGCATTTATTTGGTATGTTATATTGTCTATATCATGCAACAAGACTATATGGAGGAACATGTTTATAGTATTTTTGTTGTATGGACTAACATGTCATTTATAGTATTTTTGTTGTATGGAGTTTGATAGTAAGGTAGTATGACCTTTACACATTCTTTTGTATTGATTAGTCTTAATGGCATCCTTTTTTTCTAGAAATAGTCTTTTGAAGGCTTTTTGTGTTAGACATTGGCACAGTCTTTTTTTGTGTGATAGTAGCTCTTCTACCCTTTGAAAACTCTCTTGCTAGTCAATTGAAAATATTGAAGCCTTACCACATTCACTTAAGAATACTACAACAATAATAAGTCTTAGTCCCTTTAGATGAGATCGGCTAAATGGATCGAATAATGTCATAGTGTTTTATCATAGATCATGTCTATTTACAAAACATTGATCACTAAATCTTTTCTGATCATTTAGCCTATGGTTTTTTTGTCTCCCTTTATCTCTAGAAATTGGGTCAACCTACATTTGATCTATTCTTCATATTGGGGTCTCTAACGATCTCCTCCGTACATGCTTAAACTACCTAAGGCATGATTCTACTATCTTTTCGACAATAAGATCTATGTAGTTGATGTTATACATAGTTGATCCTAAGTCTGGATAAAAGGTGAAGGTTGTGTTAGGTAGTCAATAGCTAATATAAAACTTTATCGAATATGTGATATGGATTTTTAAAGAATACTACTTTCAAAATTTGACTTTATTTGGCAACTTTAAGTAATATGTTTTTCCTTGTTCCATGGCATATATTATCCAAGATGGTTGGAGTATGTCCAGAAATTCAAACAAAACAAAAATTACCATGCTTCTGGACTGGAGTATGAGAAATTTAAGGTCATTTTAACTTATAACTTAGGAAACAGTTTAAAGTTGTTCCTGCACCACACTAAAGATGCGGCGTCTAGAACCAATTTTCGGAAATACTTGATCCCAGGACAGGATCCCATCAAACCTCTTTCGCTACACTTTAACTTACCTTCCTCCTCTGTACACCATGTCTTTGAACTCTGTTGTAATGAAATAGTGTGAGCGAGTTTTCTACTAATCTCCTAACATACCAATACATAATGGTAATTGTCAATTGGTTATATGATCACTGAGCATTTTTGGCTGATGTATATCACATTCCAAGTTACATTTGCTTGATCATCCATTTCACTTGAACTGATTTTCAAAGGAATAACCATGTTAGACATTTATGTTGTGCCAGATTGTGAATGATGACGAAGATGATGAAGAAGAAGATGGTGATAATGAAGAAAGCATTATCAGAGATGATAATTCTTCAAACATGAATGTGGATATTCCAAAATATGAATCAAACGTGAATTCGATGAATGGGCAAGTTAGTAATCCTCTGCCAACAGTTTCTGGTGAAGCAAATGATGGATGGATAGCAGTTTCGAACAGAAGAAACAAGGTTAGAAAAAATTAGATGAAAAATCATTTTAATTTTCCTATAAGGACGTGTAGCTTTCCTCAGCTTGTGCTTTTTGATAAAATTATGCATCTTGATTTTGTTACTTATTTAAAGGAATCCATCTCCTAATGGCTTCAGAAAAATGGGAGGCATATATTTGTAGAAGTTATTTGAGTACTTTCCAAATCTTGCTTATAAATGACAGCAGGATTAGTAGTAGAGTAATGATATATCCTCCTATTAAATTTTCTTATCCATTAGAAAATGATACATGTCTCACTTTATTATATATTATTCTCTAGTGAGTAGGAGTATTCATAGGAAGCTTTAGTAACAGAAATTGTTTTCATTAATCATGGGCTGTGTAATGATTTCTCATGGAATTAGGTTTGAGATATTTTTTTTGTACTAATAAGGGTATCCCCTCACCTTTTGGGTAAGGAACTAATTCCTTTCGGGGTGACTGTCCCTCTCAACAAGTGTCGCTCTCATGAATCAAACTATATTTTGGTCATCCTAAAAATCTAGCAAGGTCTTACATTACTATATTAAGACCTTGTTGGTGGTTGGAGACATTTTACTAACATGGATATGTGATAAAAATGGTTCGGTCACCTCACTCGGGTCAATAAAGTCAAAGATTTAATTATTTATCAGTCTGTGGCAGAACATTTTATTAAAAACTAGTCTTTTGACTTTTACCATGCATGGATTAAAATAATCAGAGATATATTTACATTTAATTAAAAATAAATAATTTATACTCCACTATATGGTGTAAGGATTGATTGTACCACACTTATAAATATTATACTGGTTAAATATTATACTGGTTGGTTCAACGGGAGAATTATACGATATATTTGTATGATATTACAATTATATTTGACATACAATTAATCAATATTGGAAAATATAATAAAATAATAGTCAAACTGTATCATACAAAACCGGGTTATGTATACCAATAAAGGTATAAGGTATCATACAAAACCATAACAAAATTTTATATTTTTGATATTGACATAATGAACATTTAAACCTTAAATTCGGTAATTGTCGCTAACATTGTGGGTCACGGATCTTTTCACTAACTGGTTTATATATTTTAAATAATAATATTTACATTTATAAATATATTATATTTATTATAACTAACATGTTGATAGATATTGTTATATTTGTGGATTGAGCGTGGAATCTTTGTGTAATCTTTTCCTTTCAGACTTCTCTAAATCTTTTAGCACTCATCCAGGTAGGATCTATTTCAGAATGGTTTGTGTAATAAGGAAGAAACCCGAGAAAGAAAAGAAAGAGATAGAGAGAGAAGGAATGAATCTTCTGAAATTGTATTATGAAAAGTCTTGGTTTACAATGAGTAGCTTGAGCGATTTATATAGTGGCTACAATTATTAACACTAAATGCAAGCTAACAAACTAGCGAACTTTCTAAGAGACTTACAACTAACTAACAATATTAGTTAGCTAAGTAACAACTAGAGATGGCAATGGGCACGAACAGGTAGTGTTTTCCCATTTTTAAACGTGAGTTTTTTATTTTAATTATATATTTATATAATTTGTATAAATTAATATGTAAAAATAATTATTATATAAATAATATGATATACATTTGATAAATTTGTGATCATAGTCAAATAGTGTAATTTATTATGAAATAATAATAAAGTATATGATATCTAATCTTAAAATAATAATAAATATATATATATAAATTTAATTAAAAACTAAATATATAAAATTGCGGATACCCACAAGGTAGGTATCATAAAATCGTTTTCACTCATAAGCTATTTTTGCGGGTACCTGTTGTGGATATTTCCACAGGTACCTATAGATTGAGTTTTTTGTCATCCCTAATATCAACCAATATAACAACTAATACAACATTCTAATATATCCCACTAAAATTGAGGATGTTGATGATGCCTTTGCTTTGTCAGGACCCGTGTTATTAGCTTGAACTTGAAGTTGATTCCTTAGAATGGCAAATTGTTTAATGGGAAGGGGTTTTGTCAAGATGTCTGTGGGTTGAAACTCTGAGGGAGTATGCTTCACTGTGAGAGTATTATTCTTTATTTTGTCCCTAGCAAAATAGAGATCTAATTCAATGTGTTAAGTTCTACTGTATAAAATAGGATTGTGTAACATAACAACTGTACTTAAATTGTTACAAAAAATGGTAGGAGAAATGTGGGTAACTTTGAGTTCTTTAAGAAGAGGCTCAATCCACATGAGCTCTTGAGAGGCTAAGGCTAAACTTCTATATTTTGTATTAGTACTAGACCCGGACATTATGAGTTGTTTCTTTGACCATCATGTAACTAGATTTGACCCAAGATATAGGCTAACTCTAAAAGTTGATTTCCTATAATCAATGTTAGAAGCCCAACCAACATCACAAAGAGTTAATGAAGATAGTGGTGATAAAATTACATTATTTGGGTGGGCAGTTACAAATTCTATGTTGATTTAATTATTAAACAGACGTTATACTTTAAACACACTATCATTGCAAGCCTTCATTTTATTTTACCTACTTATGAGGAGATCAACCATATTGCAGAGGCGGATGATTATAGGGGCAGGTGGGGGCTGCTGCCCCTCCTGAATTTTTGCACACAGGAAAAATATGTCAATCCATGTGATACTTGAAAAATACTTAATTATTAAACTTTTAAATTATAAAATACATTTCTCAATCAATCATAACAAGCGACACATAGATTAATACATTTTTTTGAAACAACACGTACAATCACTTACCTACACCCAAACACATTTTTATGAAGTAAATCATTGAAGCTCACATATTCCTTTAATTTCTACCTTGATAAATAAATGTAGTCTAACTTGTTTGTCATTCTAAAAATTATACATAAATGGATCTAATTCTTTTACATGTGTAGATGATGATGTTGCTTATAATATATGACTTCATTTGAGTTCGAAAATACTTTACACATAATGAAAGAGATTATGTATGTATTGATAATATATCATAAAAATTCATTTAATATTAATAATATATGTATTTTGTCCAACAATTATATGCTATGGATTTTAATGAGCAAGAGAGAAGATTAGTTTGAGATGTCAATTTCAACATTTTATTCTTGGTGTTATTAAGTCATTCAAGTTTGAAAAACTCTCAACCATATGTTGTTAGTCATGTCTTGTTTTATCAAATTGTTCGTCTTATCTTAACTATTGTGGTTCGGTTAACATAAATATCATTTTCAACAATGAAAACAACCAAACAAAATTAGGTAGGAAAATAGAAGATGAATTTATTGCATACAACATAGTGATTAATATTGAAAAGGAAATAAATAATTTTTTTACCACATGTGCAGTTAATTAACGTGTAATTAAATATTATTGCCCCTCCTAAGATTTAAGTTAAGATCCGCCACTGCCATATTGAATTTACCTTTTTAACATAAAATTGTTTCAATAACAAAACACCAAACGAACAAGAAGAATGAATAAACTTGTGTACACAATTTGTAGAATATTCATTGTCTTGAAACATCTCATACTTGGCACTTATATGCAATGAATTTCACGTGTCAAGTATTTTGTCTCAACCAACAACAATAATCATATTCGGAAGAGTCCATAATCAACACCATCTACTGCTTTCAAAATATTGAAAACATAGAGGTTGTTGATCAATGACTTAGAGTTGTATCGTGAAATAGAGATCACTATCTTAAAAGTGATTTTCCCATAGACCTACCCAAGGTTAAGACAAGCTATTCTTAAATTTGTGCATTAAAAGCCAAGAACATGGAGCTCAAGCAAATTAAATTGCATGAATGGTGCCTACATAGTTATTTCTTTTATTCCTCATATATTTTCTACCTTTTCCACCTTATATGCTCTCAACTACTAGAATAGCCAATAAATACATTATGGTTGCTCTTTCCAAGTCTTCAATAGTTATAACGGCAAGTTAATGACCATATTATATTATTATCTCAAAGTAGTAATAAAGGTATATGCCTAATATTCTTTATTTCATCTCACGATAATTTTTTATAACTAATTATTTTATAACGAAATCTTAACCATTTAAGTTCTACTGCATTTAGTTCAGAATTTCTGAAATAGTCTCATTTCTCGATATTTCAATGTGTTTAAGCTATAAAGACTATATAAAAATATAAGAGGCTAAAGAAGATAATGATATGTTATTGTCTGAAATTATATGGATGGATCTTTTATTTATTTAATTTAACATTTTCCTATGAAAATATTTACTTTGAGATTCCTTAACTCAAAAATCGTAAAGACCAATAAGAGAGACCCAATAAAGCGTTTTAGCTATTTCCATGACTACTAAGTTTGTTTTTATATAAAGGTGACAATGAGGTTTGAACCTATCAACTTGTGCAAACTATCGAAACCCTCACTACTAGTTCATTCCTAAAGAAAGCAAAAATTAGTTTGTATAGGCGATAATTTTCTATGACCTACAATAAGAAATCTTCTACGACTTTACGCTAAGCAATCTCCACGGGCAGGTGGGAAATGATTGTGAATTGCCATTTTCAGTTTTCATTTTCAATTTCCAATTAAACTAAAAAATGAGTCTAAAAACATGTTTGTCTTATTGTTTTCATTTCATATTTCAGAAAACATGACATTTATTTCCTGGAATTTTGAAAATGAAAAAAATATCATTTTCAACAATGAAACAATGACATTTCATTAAATTTTTTAAAGACTTTTTACTTCATTTGTT
>NC_032017.1:4148541-4180298 GCF_001865875.1 Lupinus angustifolius | reverse complement strand
TGTGATTGTTATGTTGTTACAGAATGTTCAATAGTGACATAAATGATGTTATATTGTTAAGTAGTAATGTGATATTATGTTGTTAGTTTACATGTATAATTCAATATTTTGTTAATTGAACAATTTTCACAAACCAATTTTATATAATATTAAAATGGTATATTTAAAATGTGTTTAAAATTTTAAATATTTTTATAATTTTTTCTCTTGTTAATTACCTAAATAAGATATAAGATTGTAGGAAGCAAATACACAATTACATAAATTACTCGCAATTATAATGTTCTTTGAATTTATGGGTACCCGCAGATTTGTTGGGTACCCAAAGACATGTAGTAGCTGATCCAACATGTATCTGTACAAGTTTGGGACGGGTCTAAGTCCAAAAGTGAAATAACATGGCGGATCTGAGCAATACACTATCCAGACTCATTGTCATCCTTATTGGTGACTCACAATATTCTATAATGAGACATATTCAAAGATAAATAATGAATATAATAATAGTTAGATGATAATAATAGTTAATCCTCTTTTAATCCTTTTTTTATATATCTTGGTGTAGAAGTTTTGTAAACTCAATTAATTCATTTTTCAATTTAATTCCATTATTCATTATTTTCATCCTTTTTTATCTCCTTTCTCTGTTTCACTCTATCCCTTTCATCATTCAAAGTTATCTTCCTCGCAATGGCTATGAGAAACCATGTTTCAACATATCTTTAATTGAAGCTTTGCTGAGCATAAACTTCTGATTTTCTATATTTTATCTTTCAAGCATCCAAGAAGAAGATGAAAGTCATAATACCATGAAAAATTCATTTACGAGTACTCTCGTTGATATATCAAACCCCTATTATATATATGCATCCCAATGAAAATCCTAGAGCAAGCTTCTTTCATGTTCTTCTAATATGATTACAATACCATTTTTGGTTAAGAACCATGTCTATGGTATTGAAATCCAAGAACCAGATCTAAATCATTGATAAAACCTTACCAAAACCGCATTCAGATGGTGCTCTATATCCAGTTTGGGATAGATATAATACCTTGGTACTATCTTGGACCAATCAATCGTTGGATCCTTCAATTATGCAGAGTGTTCTTTGACCAGAATGTGCTTATGAAGTATATAGTGATCTACGAGAAAGGTATTATCAAGGTGATGTTTTTTGAATTTTGAATTGCAAGAAAATTTATATAGTTCCATCCAAGGAAAAATATTAATTAGTAGCCATTTTACACATTTGAGAGGTCTATCGCGAGAATTGTGTAATTTCAGGCTTATTCCTAAATGTTCTTGTGCATAGCAATGTGGATATGATCTAATCATAATCCCATCAATCAAGTTTTATAAGGAGTGTGAGTATGATAGGATCCCAAATCCTAGACCAATTAGAAATAAGCAAAAACCTAGTTAGTTTTGTGATTATGTTGTGAAGAATTAAATATTTCATTTTCATTTTAATTTCAGAATGGGCCTTATGTTGTTGAGCACAGTTCTAATAGTATAATCCTAATTCTCTAGTTTCCTGTATTAAAATTCAGTGAGTTATTACTTTGAGGCTATGAATTTTATCCTTTAGTTTTATCTTTTTTCTTAGGATTAGATTAATTTCCACAGTGTTCTTGGTAGATTATTATTTGCACTCTATCACTTGGTATTTTCATTCTTCAATTTGTCCCTCCATGACAACCATGTGTTCTCCACCTCCTACTTTCAATCATCCATTCTCACCCCATGTCCATCATATGACCCTTAGTATCACAATATTCTTACCATATTTCACATCATCATCCACCTTTACATTCATTTCCAGAATGGGATTGTTCATGTCATGCAAAAACCATGAAAGAGGGGAACTCTTACATGTTCATTCCAGCAAGTTTTGTTTTCCTAATTTGTCACCCCCTGCTCCAAATATTTTGGGCAGTGTACCACGAAAATTGTGCCCCATTAAAGAAAATTTTTCAACCGTTGCACTATCACATGGGGTTGCCAATCCGGGCCTTTCCGAACCGATTCTAGTTAGGTTTCCTAACCTTGAGGACAAGGTTCATCTTGGATAAGTGGGCAATGATGTAGGCTTAGGGACTAGCAGGCCCATTAGAAGCAAGAACAAGCCCTCTTGCTTGAAGGATTATGTCTAGAATAATTAAATTGTTATTTTTACTTAATTTAGTATTCTGTTTAAATTGAAATGTTATGTTGGGCCTGAAGCTTTTGTAAGCCTGACCCAATTATCTATCCCTAGTTTGAAGTGTATTTAGCTAAACCTAATGGTGTTGAAGAGACAATTAATAGAATTTTCTGAATTTTCAAGTAGATTTCTAATTTTCTCTCCTATGCTGCTGCATTAGTAACCATATAGTGAACTTGGGTCTTATTATAATTAAAAAAAAAGCAATTAAACTTGGTTCTCTATAATTACTTATTTTGAGAGTTCTTAATCTTATTTTGAGTCTTATTGTTTTTCTATAATATCTCAATTTCTACGAGGCAAATATTTTTATTTGCCAACATTTACTAGAGGAGCTAGTTGTGTCAAAATGACAATAAGCACAAGCACAAGTTTGCACAAGTATAAACCAAGTTCAACATTTACAAACAAAAATTTTCAAGCATGATAGTGGATCAAAGAATGGCAGGTGAAAATGCTTGATATAGTTATGTTTAACAATGAGTGAGTATGAAGAAATTACCAAGAAATGATTTGTTGAACCAATTGAATAAGCTAAAGGAAAAGTTCATACACAATAAGTTGAGAAAAATTGTTTACTTAATAAAAAAAACTTTATTTTTTTGTCAATCTATGGAGCTGTATGTCTTGAGAAAAGTTTTTAGTGCTAAATTAACAATAGTGGTTTGGGAAAATTTTCTCAAAACACATGAAAGTGTTGATTTAGTCAAACGAACGAGGTTGCAATGCTTGAAACGCCAATTCCTTTAATGGGGAAAGGAAAATATGAAAATATTTGTGATTATTTATCACGAATAGGCAAGCACATGAACAAAATGAAGAACAATGATGATATAGATGAGAAAAAATATGGAGAAAATAGCGTGCAACTCTTCCAAATCGATTTAATTATATAGTCGTAGTTGTTGAAGAAGCAAAAGATCTCACCTCAATTGTTGGGTATCAGCAGGTCAGAATACATCTAGAAGGGTTTGAATAGATGTTGCGGTTCACTTACTTCGTTTTTCCTATAATTTACGCAAAACTAAAACAGACTGCACTTAATCGATTAAGCTTGGTTTTGATCGATTAAACAGTGTTTGGACTTAATCGATTATGCTTGTGGATAATTAATTATCCTGACTCTTGCACTACTTGATAATTAAATAATAAATGAGGTATCATATTTAAAAATTACGATAGTTCACATATGAATAATAAATGATATTCCAACTATAATAAAAAAAATTATTAACAATATATAGATATTAGACTTATAAAATAATCACAATTAAAAAAAATAAGTTTTAAAAAACTATCCATTGAATAAATCTCTGACTTACTGATTTACTATCTATGACTTAAATTTGACAGATCTAGGTATCGCTATCCATTTCTTGAAACAAATGGAATAGTATCTGTTGAGGATAATCGGGTTGGGCCGTTATACAAGCATGTCTCCCCTCCTGCATTGGCTCCTCGGCTATCTTCCATCGGTATACCTGAAAAGGTCTCTGGTAACTAGATCTCTCTCTCTCTGTCTAATGTAAAACACATTTTTGCTGTCTTTAAATAATTTCCAGAAAGTAAGCGGGAAATTGTATAGGTCCAGTGAATCTATCATTATCATCATAATGTTATATGTCATGTTAAAATCTTTTCCAAGGCAAGATATGAATTTTATATTTATCCTCTTACATATTCCCTCATGTTCTGTGAAATTGAGAATTGGGTGTTTTCTGTTTTCTTGATCCCATAATGTGTTATTACCAAGAAATACACATATGCCAACCTGCATATAAAGTCTATCTGATAATTTACCTAAATTATGTTGCTGAAATGAAAATAGCTTACTGTGACCAGGATATCATCTTCCAAACATTGGAATTAAAATGCAAGTGGGTAGCTCGCGTTTTGTCGGGTAAAGAACTATTACCAACTGAGGAGGAGATGATGGCTTCTATTCAGGAATACTATCAACAAATGGAGAACAATGGGATGCCCAAAGCACTTAACTCATCATCTGCATTTTAAAGAGGTATTCATGTAAACACTCTTGGTCTAGCCTGTTATCGTTTTGCAGCATTATTTGCGGGATGAATGGTATTTGTAGGGAAGGCTCCGAAATAAGGATAACATATCTGGCATCTATAAAATTTTGATGAAATTTGCTGCCCACACAACCAAAGTGTCGTGATCAGCAAGAACAAAATAAATTTTTATAAATGTGTAAAAGATTGTAGTTTTGACTGATCACCACCCTCTCTAGCATATGAAGTGGCATAAAAACTGAGATTGCAAAATTTGCTCTCCTTTGACTTCAGAATTGAGTCTTATGTCTGGATAATACGCTCTGTAACCTTTATGATTTCAAACACCAGAAATATAAGATGGAGTTTGACATTTTTGCTATATTATATTTATATTAAAAAAATATTAGAGAATTTCTATTAGGAATTTATTCAACAGCAGGTTGTTGGAATTTAACTTTAGGACATAACTTATATACAATAGCATAGGTCTTGGTGATCTGTGTAGCTAATGATAATCTGATATTACCACTTTTCCTTTCCACCAAACTTACTCGTAGATATTACCACTTTTCCTTTCCACCAAACTTACCACTTTTCCTTTCAAATAAGCTACAGTTTGAAAGAGAGAGAAATATCCTTAAACCTCATTATCCATACCCACGCCGGAGATTCCATCATCAACCGTTAGATCCATAGTTATGCAGCAAGGTGACCAAACTTTTATTAGCTTGAGGCCTGGCGGTGGTCGTAGCGGCGCCGCCGGTACCAGATTCCTTGCTCCTCGATTCGATTCATCTTTAGCTGCTATCCCTGCTTTCGGTTCCTTTTCATCTGATCCATCACTTTCGAATGTTGCTCCTTCTATCAAGGTTTCAATCAAATCGCATAATTTTTCTCTCGATCTACCATTTTCATCCCTTGAACCTCTTTAAATTAGGCCTTTTTAATTAAACTATAATGTTTTTAATTAATTTGTAAAACTGATTGCTTTTTATTGCTGCTGTGTGTCCATTGTATGAGTTCTCGTGTTAGATTTATGTTTTTTTTTGCTTTTTCGGATCTATTTTCTATTCGATCAATACCAAGGCTCAAGCTCTTGCTGTTGTCTTATTAAAAAATGATTTTTTAACTAATTTCCACCGATGTTCATTGGTGTGCAAAATATTTTAATGTGATTTTTTTCCCAATACATAGTTTTGGATTCGTCTGGATTTGATGATAGTGTGTTGTGAATTTTAACTAATTTGTCTGCCAACAATAAAAACATGGCGAAACAGTGTATTAGTGAAAGTTAAAGCAGGTGTTTAAAAGGAGCATCTTGATACATCTCTCATAGTTATGGTGCTGGTTAACTTTGTAACAGCTAGGGATTTATGTTTCCTGAAATTGAATGTCCTAATTCTTGGTGGGGCACTAAGTATGTGTACCTGCTGTAAATATGGACAAAAAGCAACATGTGGGCTTTAGGTGGGCTTGACTAAATTTCAATAATAGAGAATATAATGACTTTAGTAAACTTTTGTTTGGTATAATAATATGATTGTTAAAAAAATAATACTAAAGAATTAAAAATAATTAAAACAAATAAGTAAAACTAATTAAAACAAATAAATAAATAAAAAAGGAAAAAAGAAAGCAAGAAATAAAAGATCAGGGGGTACCGTTGCCTAAGACTAACACACCTAAAGGGAACCAAATCCCTAATCTTCTACTTCTCCTTTTCTCCCTTTCATTCGGCGCCAACGAAGGCTATTAACCATGGCTGGAACTGAGCTGGTCGTGCCGACACGACAATGGTGAAGCCCCAAGGTCATCTTCTCCTTGGCTTCCGGTAGCTCGCGATTGAGAGTGAAGCGCCACTGGTTCATGACGGTGGGAATTCTCTTTTCGCGGTGGCATGAATAATTGGTCATCATCTTCTCTATTTTTGTTACTCTCCTTTAACCATGAACCGATATCCTATTCCTACCTTCTTTTTTATTTCTCATGGCATTTCACTCTCACGGAGGCTCAATTCTCAAACTTACGAATATAGATGAATCATAGATTTTATTGATTATTATGTGATACTAAAAGGTATGTAATGAAACGAATGATGAGCTGTATGGAAAGAAAAAAAAATAAAGTTGGAGAGGTCACTTTTATTTCATCCTATCACACCTGTTGATATCAGCGAGGAATAGAGATTCATAGTTTGATGGAATGCATGAAAATGGTAAAAATAGAATCATGTGTGTGTGATTCACAACCACAAATCACAGGATTGGGATTAAGCGCGTTTTAGAGTGTTATGTGTTGTGACTATGACTCAATTCTTGTAATTAGAAACCATTTACCATTCACGCTGGGGAACAACTATTATTTTTTTCATACCCTATCTTGCTTATCTTATATGTGTGTAGAATATATAATTCGGGTCAATGGCTTTAGTGTACGAGTTTATCATTGTCCCTTGTCAGCGTTAATTTTTCTTAGATTTGGGGTACTTGCTTCTGCTATTGGATATGTGATGTGGTGTTTGTTCTTAGAATTTTCTATGGTGAATGTGATTTAGATCAGGTTGGGATTGTTATATTGTGGGAGTGAATCTGCTGCTCATGCTGTTGCTCATACGGCTGGTTTCTGAAAATCAAAACATCTTCGCTTTGTTCCTTCAAGGGCGCGAACACGGAAAAGTGACATTGTAGCTGTCCTCGTTCATCCCTACTACTGCGTTTGCTTCAATTGCTTTCACGTGATTACGTTAGGTAACCACTGCACTAACACTAACAATAACAAATTCTTCTTTCATTTTATTTTGCTATTATTATCAACCATTACATGTTTAAATAATTCCAAACTGTAGCTTATTTGAAAGCTTAGGAATTAACTAAGCTCAGGTATCCTTGTTATTTTGGATAACTTTTTGTGCCTATTTACAATAAATTATTCAATGAACTAAAATATGAGGTTCTAGGAAGCTGTTATCATATATGAGCAAAAATTAGGGATTTGTGATTGCCGCTCTGAGCTGGCATCTTATTATTTATTTATTTTAATTTATTTGTTTGTTTAAACACTTATTAGACAGTAAAAGTAATCTGTTGAAAACGGTATTGGGCTATATATCTAATCATGTATCATTGTATCTTCCTGATTGTTGTGTTTAAGTTTGAATTTAACACTGATTTGTATGTGGTGAATTGTTTACTTACTATGTATGTTAAGTTTGGGGACAAATTCATGAGAGAATTTTGTGCCGTTTCTGTTATAGTGGACATCCATGGGAGTGGTCACAGTTCTCATTCACAGTATTTGGAACCTCTTTTGTTTATCGTTCCAATGAATTTCAGTCACAATGTAATCATTATTCCCTATATCATAGAGATTCAACAAAGTCTTATGTCGTCTGTTGACTGTCTAATACATCCTTCACCTTTTATCCGGGTTTAGGATCAACTATGTATAATAAGCATGCATAGGCATGTTGGTTTGGACATTGTTCCTTAGGTAGTTTAGGCATGTATGAATGAGACCGGTAGAAGCCACAATAAGGAGAGTCGATCAAATGGAGGTTAGTCCACTTTTTAGAGGGAATGCTTAAACAATTAGGAAATATTTAGAGGGAATGCTTTGTCAATGGATGTGATTTATGATAGAGTATTATGGCGTCGATCAATCCATGTTGCTGACCCCAACTAGTGGGATTGAGGCTTAGTTGTTGTTGTGATCCTTATTCCTTACTTTTATTATAACTTAAAAGTAGTGTATTTGTAGTTTGTACATGTGTTGCATTTTTTAAAACTAAAATGAAAGATTGCTGGGCCAACATGAATAAGCCTGCTGTCCACATTGGGCAGGTTTAGGCAACTTTTTAGTAGCTCAAATGTAACCCAGCCCGAGGTGGGCCTAATTATATAACGGTTTCCATATTTTGGATGCTCTATTTTGTCATTAGCTTGTACAGATTTCAATGCATTATTCATTCACACTTTGATGATTAACATTTGGTGTTTTGGTGCATCTGATTTTGCTTCTGTATGCTACTTTGGACAAGTCAACCTGCCCTGAGAACAAGAGATAAAATATATTTGTATTTAAAAGTATTTTTGTTTGATTCTGCTCCATTTGCAATTTTTTCAAGTTGGACTCTTATTTGAAGTGAATTTGTAGGCCTTTTCGCGACAACGTGCTACCAGAAGTTCTTGCCCTCCTGTTCGTCCACTTTTCTTCTTCCCTAGCCACTAGTCACTCCTACCTTTTACAGGAAGCTAGAGGACACATGAAGTTTGTGAGTTACTAACTGTATCCGTTTGTGTTGTGTAGTGGCATATGAAAGAAACTTATGTTTACATTCCATAAAAAGTTATTTTTAGTGGTTTAAATCTTTGTTTCTTTTTTGGATTTGCAGACATGTTTGAGCAAGGGCGGTGGATTTCACTTGCCACCGTGTCACATGCTGAATTTCTGTGGGATCAGAATCTTAATGGATTGCCCACTAGACCTTTCTGCTCTCATTGCCTTTTCCCCTGTACCTACTGCTTTTGATGCCTTGCCATTTGAAGAAAGCAACAACAATGAGGCCAATGATCTTCTGAACTCAAATGTTGGGTCTGAGAAGAGACAGAAAATTGAAAAGCACCTTGATGCTAAAAGTTTAATTTTTGAAGAACCTTGGTACAAGACTGTCAAGAACTTGCATTTATGGAATATCTCTTTCATTGATGTCGTATTAATCTCCAGTCCGATGGGTATTCTGGGATTGCCCTTTATTACTCGAATGAAGGGTTTCTCAGCCAAGGTATTTCTTCTGTTGACGTAAGATTGTTTTTTGTTGATTGAAATATATGGTCTCATTTTTGTCAATCTCTATCCCCTAATTTTGTTTGCTTAGTTTTTTGTTTCTATTGATTAGGTTTATGTAACTGAAGCATCAGCAAGATTAGGCCAGCTAATGATGGAGGATCTTGTATCAATGCATGCCGAATTGAGGCAGTTTTATGGATCAGAGAAATCTGATTTCCCTCCATGGCTGAGGCAGGAAGAACTTGAAATGCTTCCTTCTGTATTGAGAGAGATAATCTGTGGCAGAGAAGGAGTGGATTTGGGTGGGTGGATGCCCTTATACAGGTGAGCTACTCTTAATATAGTTTGAATTTTATCACAAATTTACAAAGGAAAGGACTAAAGATTATTTATCTGAAGCTTAAAGCAGTATGCTTGACTACTTCATGTGCTGATGTATTTGATTATCTTTTGATTGAGCAATTATAATGGTTTCACATTCAGATGTTACTGATTTAGTTGTTGCTAGATACTGGTTAATAAATGCAATTAAAATCACCCTAACCTGACACAAAGTCAGAGATGGTTGGAATTGACTCTCTTATGGGAATCCACCAGTTATTTGAATTAGAATTTGTGTTACTTTTATACACTCCTTTGGAAATCCCATCTAAGTCATATATTACTTGTTAGTGTTGTTAATGCCTTGCTCCTTAGTCCTTACACTATTATGTGAACAGTGTAGCTCAGTTCATTTATGCTTCAAATTAAAATATAGTAAATTTTGGTTTTTGAGGTTGTAACGTGGGAAATTTCTCAGTGCAGCTGACGTGAAGGATTGCATACTAAAGGTCCACACACTTAAATATGCTGAGGAAGCTTGCTATAATGGTACAGTGGTTATAAAAGCATTCAGCTCAGGTGTAGAAATAGGTAGTTGTAATTGGGTTCTAAATGGTCCAAAGGGAGATATTGCATATCTTTCGAGCTCCAGCTTCATTTCTGCTCATGCAATGAGTTTTGATTACCGCGGTCTACATGGGACTAATGCGTTAATTTATTCAGATTTCTCATCCTTGTGTGATACACAAGATGTTGAGGAAGGGGATAATTACTCTGTTCCAACTGCTGATAAGCTATTACCTATGAGGTATGGTATTTTGAAATTCTATTCCCTTCAAGCTTGAGTTATATATAGACACAATTGTTTGCTTATTTCTGCTAATAGTTCAATTTGCCATAAGGTGTGGTAATGAAAATATTCTTCTGGTAAGATTGACTTCCATGTTGATTATTAATGCAGTTTTCAAAATTTTGATGAATTCAACCTCAACTCTGATGAAAATTTAGAAGAAAAGGAGAAACTGATTTTCATATCCTCATGTGCTATAGAGTGTGTCAAAGGTGGTGGTTCGGTTCTTATTCCTGTTAATCGACTAGGAACTATTTTGCAGCTTTTGGAGGAAATTGCAACATCACTAGATGCTTCAGCTTTGAAGGTATCCTCTCTTTTTGTAGTATGTTCTCTATTGAATGCTTATCAAAGTCAAAGAACAATGGAATATATTTTGCTGGGGTCATATCATCATTTAGCCTTGTTTAGAATTGCTGTATTCTGTTCTCCAAAACTACATGCCTTTATCCATATCTTTTTATTAGCCACAATGTTGTATGGTACTGAATGCTAGGCAATAAAAAGCCAATAAGAATATGATGAAGTCAATGTTACCGGGGTAAGGATTTGTGGGTAGCTGATTTGAGATACAAGACAAAATAAAGATTAGGTATGAGTGCATCAGAGGGACACTAGCACCTACAAAGGAAAAAAATGTAGAATCTCACCTTAGGTGGTTTGGTAATGTCAGGAGATGACCATTATAGTCTCAATAAATAAAGTCTATTAGGTGGAGGATACACCAACCGTTGGAGGCAGAGGAATGCCGAGAAAAGTTATGTGTAACCATTAAGAATGATTTAGTTTAAAATGGAAAGTTTGAAGACATGGTTTACAATAGAAGCAATGATGTCATTTGATCTATGTAGCTGATCTCACCTAGTGAGAAAAGGCTTTGTTTTTTTTGTTCTAGAAAATCTACAGTGGTAAAATGCCTGTCTTTAGCAATTTATGTGGTACTAGTCTCAGATTCTTTTTGTGTTTCTTATTTTCTTGTATTTTTGTTTGCTAAGAGTCTTAGACCCATGATATTGCTTGCCGGTGTTCGTTGTTTAATTTTTTTTTTCATTTTTTTTATGGTTGATGTGGGAAAGACAGGGAAAGTCAAAGTTCCATCAAAAGTTTGTAAATTGGGGTGGGAATCAATGGAGTTTTCTAATCAAATAAACATAACTGGCAAATGGAAGTTTTGGAGCAAAACCTTTGATGACTTCTCACTTTCTTCTTCTGTTAATTATTCTTGTATTTGTAGATTCCAGTTTATATATTTTCTTCAGTGGCTGAAGAATTACTAGCATTTCTTAACATCATACCGGAGTGGCTTTGCAAACAACGGCAAGAAAGGGTACGAACTTTTATATTCATGAATTTGTTCCATGGCACTTGCATATTTCTATTTACAAAATTTGACATTTTTTACCTACTTTGATCGGTATTGCAGCTATTTGCTGGGGAATTATTGTTTGCATATGTTAAGCTCCTAAAGGAGAAAAGGATTCATGTAGTCCCTGCTATTCATGCACACAAACTCTTGTAAGATTTTCTCCTTATCTTTCCCTTCTCTTCTCTCTTATAATGAAATGTTGGTTAGTGGAAATGATTTATAAAATTTAGTGCCATTTTCACTTTCTAGATGCAAAATCATGTCCTTTAGAAATGTTAATTATTGGGGCAAATTGTATTTCCTAACTCAATTAGAATTTCTGATCATAGCCTCAGCTAAGACAATTGAGAAGCATTCAATTTTATTAAATTGCATCAGTAAAAGATTGTTTACCTGAACTTTCTTTTTGAATTGCTCATAGAATGAATTGGCAGGAACCATGCATTGTATTTTGTGGTCACTGGAGTCTGCGTATTGGTCCTGCTGTTCATCTGCTTCGATGTTGGTGTGGGGATCCAAAATCTTTACTTATCCTTGAGGTGTGATGTATTCCCTCTATAACACAAGTACCTCTGATGGTTCATTGCTGTCATTTTATTTGTTGAATACCTTTTTTGTAGAGAAACGTATACTGATATACGTGGTCTTCTAAGTTTTGTCCTTTTAATGATGTTGGAATGGCTTTGACCAATGTTGCATTGAATTCACTATTTGCAGGATGTGCTGAATCCTGAGCTGGCACTCTTACCTTTCCAGCCAATTGCAATGAAGGTTCTTCAGTGTGTGTTTTCCTCTGGGATCGGGTAAGTTTACCTTTCCTTTAGTTGCTTCTTCCAATATGCACATTCATGAATACGTCTCATTGTTCTCACCAATCATTTTCTGAATCTGTAAAAACATCTAGCCCTATAACTGATAGAGCCATAGAACATGAGAGAAAAACCTATTAATAATGTAAAATACAATCCTGATAACTGTTGGCCTATAAACATTGTAGATTAATAGTTTATGGATATGCTCCCTGTTACCAAATGTTATCTTTTTTCAGTCAGGAAATAGGACTACATCGTTGTGTCCTTTTTCTTTCCCCATTTCAAGTTACCTTTTCGTGATACTTTTTAGTCTATTTTTAAAATTATGCTTTCTTTGAAATTCAGTTAATAGAAAGTATAGTTTTTGGTAACAACAAATTGATTTATGTATTGAGCATTATCTCTCTATTTTGATTTCAACATTTAGGTTGCGGAAAGTTCAACCTTTGTTGCAGACATTACAGCCAAAGACGGTTCTGGTAATTGTACAAAGTTTGCTTTATCCTTTATACACATTGTTTTATATGTATACATGTGTTATGAACTGATTATCTGT
Organism: Lupinus angustifolius; assembly: GCF_001865875.1. Taxonomy (NCBI): domain Eukaryota; kingdom Viridiplantae; phylum Streptophyta; class Magnoliopsida; order Fabales; family Fabaceae; genus Lupinus; species Lupinus angustifolius. The sequence goes on along the minus strand of NC_032017.1, from coordinate 4,167,392 downwards.
TTTTGTTTTTACTGTTTTTCATTCTCTAGTTCCCTGAGGATTTGAGGTTCCAGATCAATTTTCCAAGTGAGAAGCCTTTTTCAGTTTTGCATTACACTGAAGCTGAAACTTTAGAAGTATCATGCCAAAAGAACAGTTCAGAGTTAAAAATTGCAAAGGATTTGGCTTCCCACCTTTATAGGATAACATTTAAAAATCAACAAATTGAAATCTGTAGATTAAAGGGGGAGCTATTCATGGAAAATGCAAGATATCACTTGCTCCCGGATAACGATCCGAAACATTCTATAAGCAGGTCTTTGGTACATTGCAGCTTACCTGATTCCGAAAAGCTATTGGCTGCATTATCAAAAGTAGGCATTAATGCATCTCTGGAACCCGCTAGCGACACTGAATCACAAACTTTATGTATTCTTCACACACAAGACCCTTGCAAAGCCTTGATAGAGATTGGAACCACCAGTGCTGTTATTACTACTGCTGATGAGAATGTGGCTTCACTCATTTATAAAGTTGTGGACAACATTTTTGGTGGGGTTTGATGTAGATTTTCTTCTATTTATGTTTGTGATATCATTTTGCAGCATATTGTTCATAGTTACCAGTTATTAACACTATGCCAGTATTCACTGTTTATTTGTACATTGGAAGAGTAGAATAGTTGCCTATGTTCAAAGTTCACACAATTAAACCCAGTTGAATTGCCAGTGAAAATATATAGGATTTATATATTCCATCCGTTTTATTTTGAAAGTATACGTTTATTTTTGTTTCCTTATTTTTATTTTTTGAAATGATATGGAAAGTAGAGTTGATAATGAAATTCAACCTGAGATAAATTAGGGAGAAACTCCTAATGTACATGAATGTATATCAAAAACTGAGCGGAATTTATTGATGGTGAAGCTTGTATTTTATTGATGATGATTCAATTGATTGATTGATAACCATAAAAAACTTGCCTTAAATAGGAAACTAACTAACAAAACCAACTTAACTAACTAAACAGAAACCAAAAAAAGGGAAAGGGGCTTTATATGAACAGCCCAATAGCCTAATACAATAAGCCCAATACCCTCTCTCAAGGTGGAGAATGTTTATTTTGCATTCCCAGCTTGTTAAGCATATGGCACAATGAGGATGTATCCAAAGCTTTTGTACCTGTAAAGCTTGTAGTTGGCATTGATTTCTACCTGCATTTTGATTGTGTTATATATCATAAGAATTATCAAAAGAAATATCATATTCACATTGTAAATATTTTACCTACATTGGGAATATATTACTGAGAGAGCACAAATTTTTAGTCATATCAAATGAACATTACTCAATCTATAAAACATTGTAATTTTGTGGTTCCCCTGTTTGGTGTAATGACAAGTGCTAGGTGCTAGGTGCTAGGTGCAGTGTACTAGCACGAATGTTAGTCGCTGAGTTTTATTTCGTATCATTTTAATTATCGCTTTAATGCTTACATATTAAGGTGATCGTTTAATATAACTTTGACTAAATAATTAATTACAAGGTAATCATTGATAACTAATATATTCAATGATCAAATCAACCTTTATGTATTAGACTAAACTGTTAATTTATGTGCGAAGAAGTGAGTACTCCAATTAACAAGAGAAGTAACCTGATGCATGAGAATAATGATGGTAAAACAAACAATGTTCACTGGTTTGCCCCATTGCTGAAATTTTTTGTTGGCAGAGTAGACAATTTTTGTTGGCGGAGTAGACACTTTTTTGTCTATTTCCTGGTTTTGCGTAGCTTGTTTGTCCACTAAATCTGAGGGAATACTTATTGCACAATGTCCGTGGCCGAGACTTAAGATGTAATCCAAAATAGTTAAAATTCAAATAAAAAATTGTGATGAAATGTGATTTTATTATCTGATATTGTGTGATTTGTTTAAATTTATTTCACATGCAAAGTTTTTTATCTCTTAAACATCTTTGTATAATTTCTTTTTATTTAGTTTTATGAATTTTCTATTGTCTTATGTTTATCAATGACTGCAAACCACTTGTTAGTTTGTTTTAATACAAGTACGACATGTGAATTTGTCCCAAAATATTAAACATGAATGGGGGCTAAACGGGATATTTAGTCAAACAAAAGCAAGAACGGTAAAGTATATATCGTATTTGTTCACTTTAGTTATGATTGATTCTTTATTCCTCTATCAAATATAGGAATGAATTATTTTTACTGAATTAATTTAATATTTTTGACAAATATAATTTGTATTTGTAATCCATCATATAAATAAATTCATAATTTATGAGCATTAATGTTTGAGTAATATGGATATCTTCCTGTTTTTTTGCTATTAATGCCAACTCTACAAAACCTACTCATTTATAAATGTAAATGTGCTCAAGAATAGTTAGTTTTTGTGAAGCTGATTTACTTAGCTAAACAGTAAACTCAAACTTCAGTTAACAATTTATTATTTAACTAAGTTTGCTAAATTACTAAAGTTATATTTACTTAGTTATTTATTATTACACCTATTTTAATTTCAATAGTCTTTATTATTTCTCTATTCAAAGACAAATGTGTTGAACATTTTAGACATTAAAACTAGTTCCAAAGTTTCTTTTTGTTTAGACGATAACTTATGAATTATTCATGTAACTGTTGAAACTAGGGATGACAACTTGTGTAATACTTGTGGATATTTGTATGGGTAGGCAGGTATTTGGGATAGCTAACAAATTTTTAATTTTAATTATATATTTATATACTTTGTAATAATTAATATGTAGAAATAATTATTATATAAATAACATAATATTTATGATCATAATCAAATAGATGTAATGTACTATAAAATAATAATAAAGTATATGATATAATCTTAAAATAATAATAAAAAATATAATATATATAAAATTTTAATTAAAAACTAAATTTATAAATTTATCATAAAACTCATTCTCACTCATGAGCTATTATTACGGGTACTCATTGCAAGTATTTCCAGGAATATCCATGGGTCTGATTTTTTTGTCATCCATAACTAAAACTAGAGGTGTTAAAACAGGCTACTCGAACAGGTTCGGGCTAGCCCACATCGTGTTTGGGCTAAATCAGACCGGGCTAAAAAGTCCGAATATAATTTGTGCATATCAAATTGTAGCCCAAACCCATCCTAAGCGGGTTGTGGGTTGTGGCAGGCCGGCCCGCATAATAATAAAAAATTATTTAAATTTTAACTTATTTAATTTATTTAATATATATAATTTGATATTTTTGTATCACTTTTTAACACACTTCCTATGCCCAATACAATCACACTTATAAATTTAATGTCTTGTTTCTGAGACGTGAAGTCCACATATATAATTTTTAACATAACACATTTATTAAATATCTCATTTTTATTAGACTCTCACTTTATAACACAATATAATTTGGACTTCACTATAATATTTAAACTATTAGACACTATCAAAATATTATCATTTTTGTATGTTCTTTATCAACACTATTATGAACTATTATATTAAATTTGATTGCGTGGAGTTCTCAATGTGAAAAATTATGTTATCTTTTAGGTACGCAATTAAGAAAGGAAAAATTAAATTTATATGGTTTAATGTCTTCTAATTTGATTTGATACATTATTGTAATTTATAAATATTTATAGTATAGACATTACTCTATTTTTTATTCAAAGTTTATAACATAATATTTATTATCTATTTTTTATTATAAGTTGTTTTGTAAAATAATTTTTACCTAAGGCTTATTACCAACCCAAAGGTTCCAAAAAAGATTAAAAAAAATAAGGAAAAGCGGGTAGCCCGAGCCAGCCCGGTAAGCTCGGTCTGAGCCCAGTTTTCATATAGCTCGACTCGGTCGGGCTAAAAAACCCGGATGCAATAAAAAGTGTTTAAAATGATACCCAAACCCTTTAAATTTTCAGGCTTTGGTAGACCGGCCCAACAGGACTGACCCACTTTGACACCTCTAATTGAAACATAGTTTCTCATAGCTATTGTAATTTGGAAGAAAGGTAACTTTTTTGGGTAAATAAAAACGATAACTTTGAATGACGAAAGTAGGAATGGCAATGGGGCGGGGCGGGGTCGGGTTTGCACAGACCCAAACCCGAAATTCAAAACCCGAACCCAAACTCACGGGGTTGAAAATAAAAATACAATCCCCGAACCCGCCGGGTTTCGGGTAACTCGAACCCGAAAAAAAACCCGAAAATGCTAAAGTATTAAGGAAAATATGATATTATTTTCGTGTAATTTTACTCTAACATTTCTATTTTCTCTTGTATTATTTCATTTCTTTATGTTTGAAGATCCAATAGTATATAAAGTAACATTAGAAATTAAAAACAATTGGCAAATGATAGAAATTTCAATTTTAAATTGAATTACCTTACTTCGGGGCGGGTTCGGGTTAGGGTCTTTGCTATACCAAACCCGAACCCGAAATTTAAACCAAGGGAATTATATTCAAAGCGAAAGTAATACTTACTAACCACCCATACTAGTGTTATTAATACTTATTGGTCATCAAACTGATATAATGGTATACTGATTCAACTGATGTTTCACGAATTAAACCACATACCGGTAAAGTTAGATATACATATATAATATATTAATATTAATGTTGAAAAATCAATAAAATAAAAATAATTTTTTTTTTATTTTTATTAAAAAATTAATTTTAAATATAAATCGACCGGTATGACTGATATAATTATTATATTATACCAGTTTACTAGTTGAACCAGCCGACTCTATCCGGTTTTTAAAACACTGCCTATAACTATCCTTCTAGAAGAAGTTTGATTCCTAGGAAATTAATCTATCTCTTTTATATTCCTTTTAGATTGCGTGTTGTCTAAATCATAACAAATGTTTAATCCTAAACTACCCAATTGTGTTTGATTATTGATTAATTCCTTCTCTCCTTTGTTTCCTTAATGTTTTCACTTCCATAGCTAGAATGGCAGGATAATTGTCCTTGTTTGCTTGTCTATTTCAATTGACATATATGTTGATGTTCCTCTGTTTTTGCTCACCTCTTCTTCCTTCTTTGTATTTCTACTCTTGGTTCTTCTCTTCTTTTCCTTATTCATGGTTTTGTTGCTTCTATTTTAACACCTCCACAAAATGGAATGTATATATCACACAAGCCAAGCTTGGAAAAGTTTGTAGAGAATGGACAAAGAGCCAAAGTGTTTGTGAAAATATCTACGAGTTGTGAATTTGTTGAAATAAGGAGAAGATGAGCTATGCCTTTTGAAACTCTTTCTCAAATGGAATGACAATCTATTTTAACATGCTTGTTTCACTCCAATATAGGATTTGCAGAAATGTATAAAGTTGATTGATTATCATAATAGATTACAACTGGTGTAGGATTATAAACATGTCAATCATGCATCAAATAGACAAGCCATTGCGCTTCACACCCAACTAAGGTTAATGCTCTATACTCTACTTTTGTAGATGATCTTGAGATTGTTTTGCTCTTCAAAGAAATTAAGGATTTTCAATGAAAAAACATAATCATGTTACATATCATCTAGTACTTAAGCAGAAAATTCAATCTGAACCACTAATTCTATGATGCTCACATCATCATTAGCAGGGAAGAATAACTATTGTCTCAAATTTCCTTTAAGATATAAGTATTCTTAACCCAACATTATAATGACAATATGTTGGCTCAACAAGAATTGACTAAGATGACTAACACCAAATGAAATATCATGCCCTATATTTGTAAGATAAATTAATCTTCCTAATAGTCTTCTGTAGATAGTAGGGTTAAAAGTGATCTCCTTAGTCTACTATGTAACTTAGTAGTGCTATCCATAGGTGTTTAATAAGGCTTTGAAGCCAATAAACATGTATCCTATAGCAAATCCAACACATACTGTGCTGCTACTTCCATACCTAGGAAGTATTTAAGGACTCCAATATTCTTAATACTAAATTGTTTATACAACAAGTTTTTTATATTAACAATCTCATCTAAATCATTTTCACTAAGAACAAGATCACTCCCATAAACTAAATGATCCTAAAACCTTGTGAGTAACCTAACTTGACCATGAAGGTAATAAGCTTGGCATTTCATTGCATTCTTGCCTTCTTTATTCAAAAAGGGATTTCTGCAATTTTCATACAAGAGATGAACTTAGTATAAAAATACTTGAATGAGGATATATCATTTGTGGATTATTTACAGTAGAAGAAATATATCCAAGAGGTTGATCACTATTATGTATATTCTATTGAGGTATGAAAGGAAAATCCATAAAGTGATCTTCATGTTTGAAAGATGATGTTGGTATAGGAATATCATTCGAAGTAGAACCAACATTAGCATAACTATCAAAGGGTAAAATGAGTTCATAAAAGCTATCATTCTTTGAAAGAGTAGTCTCTTTTCTTTGTAAATCAAATAGGGTATAACATTTACTTATGTTTTATAATCAATGATGACACATTTTCTAACTCTTGGATCTAACTTCTTTCTATTTTGAATCAAAGTGTAGGTAAAATAAAGACATCCAAAAACTGTAAAATTAATGAAATAAGAATGATATTTGTGCATAACCTGATAAGGGGATTTATAATTGAGGGATATAGCAGGTTGTCTATTAATAAGAAAAACAACATTACTTATAGAAAAGTTCCAAAAAAATTTAGGTAATGATGATTGGAACATGAATGCCCTAGTAGTTCCTAGAATATATTGGTGTTTTCTCTAAACAATGCCATTTTTTGAGGTGTCTCAACACATAGTTTGATGAGCAATCCCCTTTGAATCATAAAATTAATGAAATAAGAATGATATTTGTGCATAACCTGATAAGGGGATTTATAATTGAGGGATATAGCAGGTTGTCTATTAATAAGAAAAACAACATTACTTATAGAAAAGTTCCAAAAAAATTTAGGTAATGATGATTGGAACATGAATGCCCTAGTAGTTCCTAGAATATATTGGTGTTTTCTCTAAACAATGCCATTTTTTGAGGTGTCTCAACACATAGTTTGATGAGCAATCCCCTTTGAATCATAAAATTAATGAAATAAGAATGATATTTGTGCATAACCTGATAAGGGGATTTATAATTGAGGGATATAGCAGGTTGTCTATTAATAAGAAAAACAACATTACTTATAGAAAAGTTCCAAAAAAATTTAGGTAATGATGATTGGAACATGAATGCCCTAGTAGTTCCTAGAATATATTGGTGTTTTCTCTAAACAATGCCATTTTTTGAGGTGTCTCAACACATAGTTTGATGAGCAATCCCCTTTGAATCATAGAACCTTTGCAACTTGAGTTCTAAGACATTATCAAATCTTATACTTTTTAACTTTGAATCAGGTTGTACCTCTATCAAGTTTACAAAGGAATGTATTAGTTTTGAAGCCTCATATTTTAATTTAATGAAGTAAACCCAAGTACGCTTTGAATTATCATAAAAAATGGTCACCTATTACATATGTCCAAGGGTTGAAGGTATGGGAATAGGACCTCATCCTCATATATTAACATGAATAACATGAAAAACATGCATTGACTCAATAACACTACTAGAAAATATGTGTATGTCTTTGCTTAGCTAAGTGACAAATGTCAGAAGGATCTTGAGTAGTTTTACAATGAATAAAAAGGAAATTTCTATTCGTAGAAGCAACATGTGAAGGATTTCCAAGTATTTATGTCATATGATATTGTGATATGAGGTGAAGTGATTGATCAAGTGAGGTAATGTAGCATACAAACTTATAGTGCTCATTGCATATAAGGCTCCTCTTATCTTAGCTACATCAATCATCTTCAATGAATGGTGTTGCTCATGCATAAGACAATTTTGGCTAGATATAGTTAACATGCAATTAAGAGTAGATGTTAGGTTCAAGACAAATATAATATTAAAGTTGAAGTTTGGTATATAAAGAATATTACCAAGGTATAAATTATTAGAGAACAATATTGTTCCTATAAGGTTGGTGATTACCACAACACTATCATGCATTATAACATGAACATGGTCAATCTTTCTATAAGATTGAAATTTAGATAGTGAGTAACAAGCATGGTCTGTTGCTCTGATATCCAAAATCCAAACTCTTGATTTAATAAAAGAAGATAAGATACATTTGATATATATGAGATTGTATCCAAAAAGAGAAGTAACTTGATTGGTGGTATGCAAGTATTGAGATCCAATATTCTTAAGCATATACAGAATAGCGTTATGTTGATCAAAGGTGAAAGTCATGTTCGATTCATCTTCTTTTTCTTTTTAACATATCTCATTCACCTTATCCTTATCAACATAATATTCAAAGTTGCTCACAAAGTTATTTATATTGTTGTTTCTTTTATAGTTAAGATGAAAACCATGCTTCCTATAGTATACATCTATTGTATTCCCTTTTTATTGAAATAAGTGTTGACCTTTCAATTATAGGTTTGTCTCCTACAATGCCTCTATTATTACTAATAATTTGTCCCCTTAGATTATCCATGGCATCAGACCTCCATCAATGGTGTTAAATAAGATCTTAGGCTCATCAAAAGGTAGGTTGAATTGCCTTTCTTGTTGCATAAGCAATGAGAATACCTTATTACCACTAGGTACGGGTTCCTTTAACATTATTTGAGAACTTACATCAACAAATTGTTTATTTCAACCTTTTAAAATCTTATCGCCCAGTCTAATAGACCACAAATAACAATTTACCAAGAACATTGTGGAAGTTAATCTACTCCTATGAAAAGAGATAAAACTAAAGGATAAAATTCATATTTCATTCATAGACTCCAAGTAATAACTCAACTGAGTTTTAATTCAAGAAATTAGAGAATTAGGGTTACACTATTAGAATTGGGCTCAACAACATAAGACCCATTATGAAATTAAAAGGAAATTGAAATATTTAATTTTTCTAAACATAATCACAAAACCAATTGAGTTTATGCTTATTTCTAATGGATATAGGATTTGGGATCCTATCATTGCTCAACCCAGGGAGAGACACCTTGTCCTCAAGGTGTGAGGTATGGCTGGTTGGCAAGAAGCCACATGCTTCATCAATGAAACGATCTGAATAGTTGAGTGGGGGACATATATGCTGAGTGGATGGTGAGATGAGATGTGGCGTCATTGATATGGAGTCTGATGGGTGCAGAAGTATGGACATTAGAGATGAGAGATTCACATCTAATGGTCCCTTTTCAATTGGGCAGACTGGATGAGGAGAAATTTCAGGAACTTGTGCACTTGAACCTTGTGTGCATTGAATAGGTTTAATTGATGCATTTTCCATTTCCACTAATGAATCCCCAATTATCTATTTCCTATGCATATGAAATTGATTGAGAATATTTTCCAAACCCATTTTCTCCCCCTCCTTCCAAGTACCCAAATTCATTTTCTTCTCCTCTTCCTGGCCTCACGTTTCTCCCTCTATTGGTTATTTTCTCTCTCTATGAAACAAAATTCAGTGACATGACAAGTTCATGAGCTTGCAACTGATCATGGGCAGTTTGAATGGAAACTCCATCAACATGAATCATTGAACTTTTATCAGAGTCAATCTACTGAACAAAATAAGGGTGTTGTGGAAGAACTTGATAGTATTGTTCAACAAAATATGAACCAACCTAGGCAGCACCAACAACCATTTTGAGCACCCTTTTGGTTCTTTAGTTTCTGCAGGATAAATTGTTTCATCCTAAAAATGGGTTTCATAGGCGGAGATTATGAATCCCATAGTGGTTTGTGGCTTTGTTGATGGCGATGTCCTAGATAAAGATATTGATTGATCTGCAATCGTGATTGTATGTAAAGAGGAAGTGGCCACCAATGTTGGTTCATCCATTGTTGTTGCTGCTTTTGTTGTGTACATCATGAGACTAGGAGACGGTTACAAGAAATTGGTCTTCGACAGTGCTTCGTCAATAGACAATAAGGTCGGAGTAGATGTAGGTGAAGATTTTTTTGTTCTTCTTTATCTTTTTTTGTGTCTTACAATGTTGCTAAGGTTGGTGTAAAGGCATGATATAATTTTGTTATAGTGATGGTATTGTAGAGATGAACGTAAGTGTGTTCTGTGCATCTACATTTGATTCATCATCATTTTTAGGGTTATAAAATTGTAATTTTTGTCCAAATATTCTTGTAATTTAAGGAGTAACTCTCTTATCATAATAAATAAATCTATATTTAGAGTTTGGACACAGTGGGGTGTTTGGATATAAGATGGTGGTGGTTGAGAGAGTGTGGGTTGGGGAGTTTCCCATGTATATTCCTTGGTAAGCTTGTTGTAGTAATACTTTTTGCAATTAATAGTAGTATACTCCTCCTAGAGTTGGGAGTGTGGGTGAGAAATCTCGCAAGGTAAATAATATGGTTATGGTGTTGGCCAATTTTGAAATGGAGAAAAATAAGGCTTAGGTTTTGGTGTTTCCCATTCTGGAAATGAATGTAAAGGTGGATGATGATGTGAAATATGGTAATAATATTGTGATAATAAGGGTCATATGATGGACATGGGGTGAGAATGGATGATTGAAAGTAGGAGGTGGAGAACACATGGTTGTCATGGAGGGACAAATTGAAGAATGAAAATACCAAGTGATAGAGTGCAAATAATAATCTACCAAGAACACTGTGGAAATTAATCTAATCCTAAGAAAAAAGATAAAACTAAAGGATAAAATTCATAGCCTCAAAGTAATAACTCACTGAATTTTAATACAGGAAACTAGAGAATTAGGATTATACTATTAGAACTGTGCTCAACAACATAAGGCCCATTCTGAAATTAAAATGAAAATGAAATATTTAATTCTTCACAACATAATCACAAAACTAACTAGGTTTTTGCTTATTTCTAATTGGTCTAGGATTTGGGATCCTATCATACTCACACTCCTTATAAAACTTGATTGATGGGATTATGATTAGATCATATCCACATTGCTATGCACAAGAACATTTAGGAATAAGCCTGAAATTACACAATTCTCGCGATAGACCTCTCAAATGTGTAAAATGGCTACTAATTAATATTTTTCCTTGGATGGAACTATATAAATTTTCTTGCAATTCAAAATTCAAAAAACATCACCTTGATAATACCTTTCTCGTAGATCACTATATACTTCATAAGCACATTCTGGTCAAAGAACACTCTGCATAATTGAAGGATCCAACGATTGATTGGTCCAAGATAGTACCAAGGTATTATATCTATCCCAAACTGGATATAGAGCACCATCTGAATGCGGTTTTGGTAAGGTTTTATCAATGATTTAGATCTGGTTCTTGGATTTCAATACCATAGACATGGTTCTTAACCAAAAATGGTATTGTAATCATATTAGAAGAACATGAAAGAAGCTTGCTCTAGGATTTTCATTGGGATGCATATATATAATAGGGGTTTGATATATCAACGAGAGTACTCGTAAATGAATTTTTCATGGTATTATGACTTTCATCTTCTTCTTGGATGCTTGAAAGATAAAATATAGAAAATCAGAAGTTTATGCTCAGCAAAGCTTCAATTAAAGATATGTTGAAACATGGTTTCTCATAGCCATTGCGAGGAAGATAACTTTGAATGATGAAAGGGATAGAGTGAAACAGAGAAAGGAGATAAAAAAGGATGAAAATAATGAATAATGGAATTAAATTGAAAAATGAATTAATTGAGTTTACAAAACTTCTACACCAAGATATATAAAAAAAGGATTAAAAGAGGATTAACTATTATTATCATCTAACTATTATTATATTCATTATTTATCTTTGAATATGTCTCATTATAGAATATTGTGAGTCACCAATAAGGATGACAATGAGTCTGGATAGTGTATTGCTCAGATCCGCCATGTTATTTCACTTTTGGACTTAGACCCGTCCCAAACTTGTACAGATACATGTTGGATCAGCTACTACATGTCTTTGGGTACCCAACAAATCTGCGGGTACCCATAAATTCAAAGAACATTATAATTGCGAGTAATTTATGTAATTGTGTATTTGCTTCCTACAATCTTATATCTTATTTAGGTAATTAACAAGAGAAAAAATTATAAAAATATTTAAAATTTTAAACACATTTTAAATATACCATTTTAATATTATATAAAATTGGTTTGTGAAAATTGTTCAATTAACAAAATATTGAATTATACATGTAAACTAACAACATAATATACAACATAATATCACATTACTACTTAACAATATAACATCATTTATGTCACTATTTAACAATCTTTAACAACATAACAATCACATTTATGATTAACAATATAACATTATGGATTAACAATATATAGGAAGGAAGAGCGAGTCTGGGTAGTCGTGAGTCTGGATACCTCATTACCCAGACCTAGACTTATCCAACAACGAATCCTAAAATTTTGGTTCTCAATTACCTGCATGTTCAAAAACATGGACCCAAACTCGATTTGCCACTGATATTTTGTGCAAGTACTCACAGATCCGGATACTCATTACTATCCTTAGTCACTCATGGATCTAAAAACATTATTTTTTTGTATATTTTCATCACCATTAAACTAATTCAAATTTAAATATTAACCAATTTAACTAATTAAATTTTTTAATTTCAGTTCAATATTTTTTTAGACCTTCAGTTAATTATGTATATTTAATCAACAGTACAAAGTAATATTTGTTTTTAATTTAGTTCACATCATATTTCTTAACATTTTAAACAAATTTTAATTCATGTTATATTTCTTAAAATTTTAAATTAATATTTGTTCTTAATTTAGAATGAAAAAATTATTAATGTAATTAAGGATATAATTGTCTATTTTATTGGTGAAAAGTTAAAATTATAATTTCTCTATCTTCTTTTATCTTTCTTTTTCTCTTTTACCAAACAACTTATAATTCTACTTTTTTCCTCACATTTTTCATCACTCTCTTTCTCACTTATTTCTTTCTTCTTAATTTCTTCTCAACAACCAAAGGAAAGCTATATGTTTTGTCTATTCTAGTCTTAAATTTATAGAGATGTTATATTCATTCTTATAATCCATTTATTCCTTCTTCACTTAAGGTTAGTATAAGTAACTAAATAAATACCTTACTAGATAAGTAATAATAAAAAAAACAATTTTTTGGTTATCTAGTTCTATTCAAGTATAAAAAAATGTTAATCTTGCTTTGTCAACTATGTAACTATAATGTTAAATAAAATAATATTTTTAGAATATGGTTACTTTGGTAATTATACCATATATTTCTAGGAATATAATCATAAATAAACAGGGTTTTAAGTTATTTTTGTGAATGTCAACAAATATTTCTAAGAGATACAAATTTCAACTAAACATGTACTTTAAAATATCCATAAATGACATTCCTGATAATAACAGGATTATATCTAGGATTATAAATCCATACCAAAAAACAAACACCCCCATATTATATTCAATGGCATAAATCAATAAATATGTACCAAAATGTATATTAAAGTAGTTAACACTCAAATAAAATACCTTCTTTTACCTTCCTGATTTTGGAAATGCAAGTTTGCACATGTTTGGCAAAAAAAACCTCGGCAAAAGTTGTTAATCTGGAATAATATGAAAAGTTAAAACATTAAAATATATAGAACAAATGAAGTAAAAAGTCTTTAAAAAATTTAATGAAATGTCATTGTTTCATTGTTGAAAATGATATTTTTTCATTTTCAAAATTCCAGGAAATAAATGTCATGTTTTCTGAAATATGAAATGAAAACAATAAGACAAACATGTTTTTAGACTCATTTTTTAGTTTAATTGGAAATTGAAAATGAAAACTGAAAATGGCAATTCACAATCATTTCCCACCTGCCCGTGGAGATTGCTTAGCGTAAAGTCGTAGAAGATTTCTTATTGTAGGTCATAGAAAATTATCGCCTATACAAACTAATTTTTGCTTTCTTTAGGAATGAACTAGTAGTGAGGGTTTCGATAGTTTGCACAAGTTGATAGGTTCAAACCTCATTGTCACCTTTATATAAAAACAAACTTAGTAGTCATGGAAATAGCTAAAACGCTTTATTGGGTCTCTCTTATTGGTCTTTACGATTTTTGAGTTAAGGAATCTCAAAGTAAATATTTTCATAGGAAAATGTTAAATTAAATAAATAAAAGATCCATCCATATAATTTCAGACAATAACATATCATTATCTTCTTTAGCCTCTTATATTTTTATATAGTCTTTATAGCTTAAACACATTGAAATATCGAGAAATGAGACTATTTCAGAAATTCTGAACTAAATGCAGTAGAACTTAAATGGTTAAGATTTCGTTATAAAATAATTAGTTATAAAAAATTATCGTGAGATGAAATAAAGAATATTAGGCATATACCTTTATTACGTAACTACTAACTAACCACCTATAACTACCCCTCTAGAATGAGTTTGATTCCTAAAAAATTAACATATCCTTTTTATATTCCTTCCAGATCACTACACCAAATTTTGTATTTTGTATGGAGGTTATTGAAACCTCCACAAATAAATCAAACAGGAGGACCAGACAATTAACTAAATGGACAGTGAAGGTTTTTATTTAATTAGTGGTGGTTATTGAAACCTCTACAAATAAATCAAACAGGAGGGCTAGATAATTAACTAAATGGATAGTGGAGGTTTTTATTTAATTAGTGGAGGTTTTCAACCTCCATTATCAATTTCTCAATGCAAAACCTAATCAGCAAATCCCAAACATACTCACCTTCCAAACACGCAGCAAACCCCAAACACACAACAACTATTCTTCCATTTTATTCTTCCATTTCATACGCAACAAACCTACTCCTCACCATTGATCCACACGCCGGTGACCTCCATCTTTGATTTTCTGGTTATATTTTGGTACATACTCGTTCTCTATTATTCTTTGATCTAATATTTTCTATTTGTTTTCCTTTGTTGTATATAGTAAGTGATAACCGTGCTAACCCCATTTTAGGATTGCGAGACCTTAAAATTGGGGCCTTCACTTAGGCCACTATTAACCCTATATTTTGAGAGATAGGGCAACTATACTGGTTTGTTTCCCTTTGTTGGATAAAATAAACACCATTCATGTTTGATTCTGAAGTCCAAATAAATGGGAAGTAAATAATCAATAGGATTAAGTATTGAGCAAGTGATAAAATCCATATTCATGGTTTCTCAATCTACTGAAATGTGGTGCATTGCTTCTTTTTCTATAATTAGAAAGAAAAGGAGAAGAAAGAAAACAAAATAAGAAAGAAATAGAGATAGAAATAAGAAGGATAGCAAAATGAGTAACTAATATATGTTCTACTAATAATAGACTAATATGATATTGAAATGGAAAGTAGTCAAAAGATGCCACTATAACTGACCTATAAAGTTTTAATAAAGACAAGATCTTACATGGAAGCTTGAAGACTTGGACATCTCAACAAACAACATACCAAGAACTCAAGGTCATTTTAATAGAATCTAGAATTGCTTTTTACATTCTAGAGTCCTAAGATGATTGCCTAGTATTGAGTCTTAGGATAGGTAAACCAAAGATGGAAGTGTCTCACAAAGAGTCTAAAATAAAAATAACATAAAATGAGGCATAACATCAACATATAAATATATGATAATTAACACTCATGCATTTGCATTTAGCATACATGATTTTATACATATAGGTTTAATCATTTCTAAAATTATGATTGCATGATCATTCATCATATAGAGTGTTTACCATTTAAAATTGAAAAACCATTTTTAATGATTTTAATCATTAACCCAGTTTGTAATCGATTAAATCCTGATGAAATCCTTAATTGATTAAGGAAAGTCATAATCGATTAAATATTGTTACAGTAGTTAACCTCCCAGGATTTCTGTTTATTAATCGATTAAGTAATCTTTTAATTGATTAAGCCATAACTAAAAATCTGTTTTCAAAAACCCGTTAATCGACTAATATGACAATTTAATTGATTAATATGTGTTGTGTCAGTTATGAGCTAATTCTGTTATTTTTAAACATAATTAAATTCAGTTTTAAAGTAATGTTTTTCACACTTTTTCATAGAGTTATAATTGAGGATCATTGTGAGATCGAAAAATTACTGAGAGAAAAGAAAAAGAAAGATTCATGGTGCTAAACTTTTCAAAGCTAATGTGTTGATTCTTTGAAGTTTTTCTTGCAAATCTTTTTGAGTGAAAAGAGAGAAAAGAAAGAGAGTTCTTTTCATTTGGCTTACACGTTTCATTCATTTGAAATTACTTGCATGATTTCTACACTTAGTTCTTAGGGCTATTTGTAAGATCATTCTATCAAGGGTTGTAGAAGAGTTGATTTAATTGTTGTTATCCGCACAATCTTGTGTGCAAAGTAACTCAGCAAAATTCAGTAAAGTTGAGGATAATTCTTGTGGTGTGTGGTATCATCACAAGTTGAGAATTACGGATCTTCACAAGACAGGGAGTCTTGATTCGAGCAAAGAGTGTCGCCTAGGGCCAAATTGTGTGAACGGTGTGGTATCCAAGTAGGCATAGATAGAGGTCAAACCGAACTTGGTGGCTCAACGGTTCCAAGAAGGAAGTTTGTGTCTATGGATATTGGAAGTGTGTTTGTAATTTAATTACTTTTCTAATAGTGAAGAAAAATCTCCAAGATCAACCAGGAGGTCTGGATGTAGTTTGCAAGTGGACGGGCAAACGAACCATGATAAAATCCTCGAGCACAATCTTCTCTTTCCCTATCTCTTTAAGATTCAATATTTACCGCTTTCTGTGTTGAAATTGCATTATGTGATTAAGTGTTAATTGTTGTTAATCTGTTGATAATCATGAATCAATATTGAGTTAGTAAAGATCTAAATTCATTACTATTTTGCAAAGCAAGAAATATGTTTTTCAAAAGGATAACAACCAATACAATCGATTAACATGCTTATTGTAATCGATTAATTGAACTGTTCTTAATCTATTAACCATGTTGATAATCGATTAACTGCACTAGCTTTGTATTCAATGCAAATATCAAAAAAGTGGGATTAGTGATCCACTACACCTATCCCCCTCTAGGTGTAATCTTACCTCACTCGTACCTAACAAGTGGTATCAGAGCTAGTATGAAGGTGCTAGCTTGGCCACTAAATTCGTTGATCCGAGGGATATCACTATTGGTACCACTACTCATCCTCCTCCTCCTCCTATCCTCATCCTCGTCCTCATCCTCATACTCGTCCACATTCGTTCCTCATTCTCATCCTCCTCCTATCCTCATCCTCGTCCTCGTCCACATCCTATCCTCATCCTCGTCCTCGTCCACATCCTATCCTCATCCTCGTCCTCGTCCACATCCTATCCTCATCCTCGTCCTCGTCCACATCCTATCCTCATCCTCGTCCTCGTCCACATCCTATCCTCATCCTCGTCCTCGTCCACATCCTATCCTCATCCTCGTCCTCGTCCACATCCTATCCTCATCCTCGTCCTCGTCCACATCCTATCCTCATCCTCGTCCTCGTCCACATCCTATCCTCATCCTCGTCCTCGTCCACATCCTATCCTCATCCTCGTCCTCGTCCACATCCTATCCTCATCCTCGTCCTCGTCCACATCCTATCCTCATCCTCGTCCTCGTCCACATCCTATCCTCATCCTCGTCCTCGTCCACATCCTATCCTCATCCTCGTCCTCGTCCACATCCTATCCTCATCCTCGTCCTCGTCCACATCCTATCCTCATCCTCGTCCTCGTCCACATCCTATCCTCATCCTCGTCCTCGTCCACATCCTATCCTCATCCTCATCCTCTTCCTCATCCTTATCCTCCTCCTCATCCTATCCTCTTCCTCATCCTTATCCTCTTCCGAATTCTCATCCTCATCCTATACTCATCCTCATCCTCAGTCTCGTCCTCATCCTATCCTAATCCTCATCTCATCCAATCCTCATTCTCATTCTCGTCCTATCCTCTTCCTCTTCCTCATCCTATCCTCATCCTGATCCTCATCCTATTCGAATCCTCATCCCGATCCTCATCCTATCCTATCCTCATCCTCGTCCTTGTCCTCGTCCTCATCCACATCCTATCCTCATCCTCATTGTCGTCCTCATCCTATCCTCGCCCTCATCCTCATCCTCATCTTCATCATCATCCTCATCCTCTTCCTCATCCTCACCCGCTTCCACATCCACATCCTCATCCTATCCTCATCCCACCCACATCCTCATCCTCATCCTCATCCACATCCTATCCTCATCCTCATTCTCGTCCTCATCCTATCCTCATCCTCATCCACATCCTATCCCCATCCTCATCCTCATCCTCAACCTTTGGCTCATCCTTATCCTCTTCTCCTCGTCCTCATCCTCATCCTCATCGTCCTCCTCCTCCTATCCTCATCCTCTTACTCATCCTCATCATCTTCCACATTTTGATCCTCATCCTATCCTCATCCTCATCGCCATCCTCATCCTATCCTCATCCTCCTCCTCATCCTCATCCTTATCCTCATCCTCATTGTCGTCCTCATCCTATCCTCACCCTAATCGTCATCCTCATCTTCATCATCATCCTCATCCTCTTCCTCATCCTCATCCGCTTCCACATCCACATCCTCATCCTATCCTCATCCTCATCTTCATCCTCATCCTACTCTCATTCCTCATTCTCGTCCTCATCCTATCCTCATCCTCATTCACATCCTATCCCCATCCTCATCCTCATCCTCATCCTCTGGCTGATCCTCATCCTCTTCTCCTCGTCCTCATCCTGATCGTCGTCCTCATCCTATCCTCATCCTCTTCCTC
>NC_032017.1:4147240-4148441 GCF_001865875.1 Lupinus angustifolius | reverse complement strand
TCCTCATCCTCATCCTCATCGTCATCCTCTTCCACATTCTCATCCTCATCATCCTCATCCTCAGCCTGATTCTCGTCCTCATCCTCATCCTCATCCTCATCCTCATTCTCGTCCTCATCCTATCCTCTTCATCATCCTCGTCCCCATCCTGTCCTCATCCTCCTCCTATCCTCATCCTAATCTTCATCCTCATCCTCAGCCTATCCTCATCCTCATCCGCTTCCTCATCCACATCCTCATCCTATCCTCATTCTCGTCCTCATCCTATCCTCATCCTCATCCACATCCTATCCTCATGATCATCCTCATCCTATTCTCCTCGTCCTCATCCTCATCCTCATCGTCATCCTCATCCTCATCCTCATCGTTATCCTCATTCTATCCTCATCCTCATCCTTATCCTCTTCCACATTCTCATCCTCATCCTCATCCTCATCCTCATCGTTATCCTCATTCTATCCTCATCCTCATCCTTATCCTCTTCCACATTCTCATCCTCATCCTATCCTCATCCTCATTCTCGTCCTCATCCTATCCTCATCCTCATCCTCATCCACATTCTCGTCATCATCCTACTATCCTCATCCTCATCCTCATTCTCGACCTCATGCTCGTCCTCAACCTATCCTCATCCTCTTCCACATTCTCATCCTCATCCTATCCTCATCCTCATCCTCAGCCTCATTCTCGTCCTCATCCTATCCCCAACCTCATCCTATCCTCATTCTCGTCCTCATCCTATCCTCATCCTCGTCCTCATCCTCATCCTCATCCTCATCCTCCTCCTATCCTCATCCTCATTCTCATCCTCATCCTCTTCCACATTCTCATCAGCATCCTATCCTCATCGTCAACCTCCTCCTATCCTCACGCTAATCCTCATCTTCATCCTCAGCCTACCCTCATCCACATCAGCTTCCACATCCACATCCTCATACTATCCTCATTCTCATCCCACCCACATCCTCATCCTGATCCACATCCTATCCTCGTCTTCATTCTCGTCCTCATCCTATCCTCATTCTCATCCACATCCTATCCTCATCCTCATCCTCTGGCTCATCCTCATCCTCTTCACCACGTCCTCATCCTCATCCTTATCGTCGTCCTCATCCTATACTCATCCTCATCCTCATCCTCATCATCATCCTCTTCCACATTCTCATTCTCATCCTATCCTCATCCTCATCTTCATCCTCTT
>NC_032017.1:4146485-4147140 GCF_001865875.1 Lupinus angustifolius | reverse complement strand
TCATTCTCGTCCTCATCCTATCCTCATCCTCATCCTCATCCTATTCCTCATCATCATCCTATCCTTATCCTCATCCTCATGCTCGTCCTCATCCTATCCTCATCCTCCTCCTCATCCTGATCGTATCCTCATCCTCATCCTCTTCCACATTCTCATCCTCATCCTCATCCTCTTCCACATTCTCTTCCTATCCTCATCCTAATCCTATCCTCACCCTAATCTTCATCCTCATCCTCAGCCTATCATCCTCCTCATCCTCAGCCTATCATCATACTTATCCTATTATATCCTCATCCTCATCCTCATTTTCCTCCTCATCCTCATCCTCATCCAATCCTCATCCTCATCATCATCCTATCCTCTTGCTCAACCTCATCCACATCCTATCCACATTCTCATCATCATCCTCTTCCTCATCCTCATCCTCCTCCTCATCATATCCTTATCCTCATCCTCATCCTATCCTCATCCTCATCCTCATTCTCGTCCTCATCCTCATCCTATCCTCATCCTCATCCTCATCCTCGTCCTCATTCACAAATATCCTCATCCTCATGCTCATCCTTATCCTATCCTCAACCTCATCCCCATCCTCATCCTCATCCTCATCTTCATCCTCATCCTATCCTCATCCTCATCCTATCCTCATCCTATC
>NC_032017.1:4142699-4144728 GCF_001865875.1 Lupinus angustifolius | reverse complement strand
TCCTATCCTCATCCTCATCCTCATCCTCGTCCTCATCCACAAATATCCTCGTCCTCAGGCTCATCCTTATCCTATCCTCAATCTCATCCTCATCCTCATACTCATCCTATGCTCATCCTCATCTTAAGCTCACCATAATCATCATCCTCATCCTCATCCTCATCCTTATCCTCATATTCATCCTATCCTCATCCTATCCTCATCCTCATCCTCATCCTATCCCTCATCCACAAATATCCTCGTCCTCAGGCTCATCCTTATCCTATCCTCAACCACATCCTCATCCTCATCTTCATCCTCATCCTATCATCATCCTCATCCTCATTCTCATCCTCATCCTATCCTCATCCTCATCCTCATCCTCATCCTCATCCTCATCCTCATCCTCATCCTCATCCTCATCCTCATCCTCATCCTCATCCTATCCTCATTCTCCTTCTCATCCTCATCCTATCCTCTTCCTCATCCTCATCCTCATCCTCATCCTATCCTCATTCTCCTTATCGTCCTCATCCTCATCCTCGTACACATCCTATGCTCATCATCATCTTAAGCTCACCATAATCATCATCCTCATCCTCATCCTCATCGTCATCCTTATCCTCATACTCATCCTCAGCGTATCCTTATCCTCAGCGTATCCTCTTCCTCATCCACTTCCTCAATCACATCCTCATCCTATCTGCATCCTCATCCCACCGTCATCCTCGTCCTCATCCACATCCTATCCTCATCCACATCGTCATCCTATCCGCATCCGGATCCCACCCTCATCCTCATCCACATCCACATCCTATCCTCATCCTCATTCTCGTCCTCATCCTATCCTCATCCTCTTCCACGTCCTCATCCTCATCCTTATCCTCATCCTCATCCTCATCCACATCCTCATCCTATCCTCATTCTCATCCTTATCCTCATCCTATCCTGTCCTCATCCTCATCCTTGTCCTCATCCATATCCTATCCTCATCCTCATGCTCGTCCTTATCCTATCCTCATCCTCATCCTATCCTGATCCTCATGCTCGTCCTTATCCTATCCCCATCCTCATCCTGATCCTCATCCTGATCCTCATCCTATCCTCATCCTTATCCTCAGCCTATCATCATCCTTATCCTATTATATCCTCATCCTCATCCTCATCCTCATTCTCCTCCTCATCCTCATCCTCATCCAATCCTCATCCTTATCCTCATCCTATCGTCTTCCTCAACCCCATCCTCATCCTATCCACATTCCCATCCTCATCCTCATCCTCCTCCACATCATATCCTTATCCTCATCCTCATCCCCATTCTCGTCCTCATCCTATCTCATCCTCATCTTATCCTCATCCTCATCCTCATCCTTGTCCTCATTCATAAATATCCTCATCCTCATGCTCATCCTTATTCTATCCTCAAACTCATCCTCATCCTCATCCTCATCCTCATCCTCATCCTCATCCTCATCCTCATCCTCATCCTCATCCTCATACTCATTCTCGTCCTCATCCTATCCTCATCCTATCCTCATCATATCCTCATTCTCCTTCTCGTCCTCATCCTATCCTCATCTTCATCCTATCCTCATTCTCCTTCTCATCCTCATCCTATCCTCTTCCTCATCCTCATCCTCATCCACTTCCACATTATCATACTTGTCCTATCCTCATCCTCATCTTAAGCTCACCATAATCATCATCCTCATCCTCACCCTCATCCTTATCCTCATCCTCAGTGTATCCTCATCCTGATCCCCTTCCTTAATCACATCCTCATCCTATCCGCATCCTTTTCCAACCCTCATCCTCATCCACATCCTATCCTCATCCACATCCTCATCCTATCCGCATCCTCATCCCACCCTCATCCTCATCCACATCCTATCCTCATCCACATCCTCATCCTATCCGCATCCTCATCCCACCCTCATCCTCATCCACATCCTATCCTCATCCACATCCTCATCCTATCCGCATCCTCATCCCACCCTCATCCTCATCCACATCCTATCCTCATCCTCATTCTCGTCCTCATCCTATCCTC
>NC_032017.1:4139213-4142599 GCF_001865875.1 Lupinus angustifolius | reverse complement strand
CTCAAACTCATCCTCATCCTCATCCTCATCCTCATCCTCATCCTCATCCTCATCCTATCCTCATCTTCATGCTCTTCGTCATCCTATCCTCGTCCTCTTCCTCATCCTCATCCGCTACATCATACGATCCTCCTGCTCATCCTCATCCTCATCCTCATCCTCATTCTCGTCCTCATCCTATCGTCATCCTCATCCTCTTCCTGTCCTCATCCTCATTCTCGTCCTCGTCCGGTCCTCATCCTCTTCCTCATCCTCGTCCTCATCCTATCCTCATCCTCATCATCTTCCACATTCTCATCCTCATCCTCGTCCTCATTCACATCCTATCCTCATCCTCATTATCGTCCTTATTCTCATCCTCATCCTCATCCTCATCCTCATACTATCCACATTCTCATCCTCCTCCTCATCATATCCTTATCCTCATACTCATCCTCTTCCACATTCTCATCCTCATCCTCATCCAAATCCACATGCTATCCCCAACCACATCCTCATCCTATCCAATCCTCAACCTCATCCTCATCCTCATCCTTATCCTATCCTATCCTCATCCTCATCCTCATTCTCGTCCTCATCCTCATCCAATCCTCATCCTCATCTTCATCCTATCCTCTTCCTCAACCTCATCCTCATCATATCCACATTCTCATCCTCATCCTCTTTCTCATCCTCATCCTCCTCCTCATCCTCATCCTCTTCCTCATCCTATCCTTCATCCTCATCCACAAATATCCTCATCCTCAGGCTCATCCATATCCTATCCTCAACCTCATCCTCATCCTCATCCTCATCTTCATCCTCATCCTATCCTCATCCTCATCCTATCTTCATCCTCATCCTCATCCTCCTCCTATCCTAATCCTCATTCTCATCCTCATCCTATCCTCATCCTATCCTCATCCTCATTCTCGTCCTCATCCTATCCTCATTCTCCTTCTCATCCTCGTCCTATCCCCTTCCTCATCCTCATCCTCATCGTCATCCTATCCTCATCCTATCCTCATTCTCCTTCTCGTCCTCATCCTCATCCTCATACTCATCCTATCCTCATTCTCATCTTAAGCTCACCATAATCCTCACCCTCATCCTCATCCTCATCCTCATCCTCATCCTTATCCTCATACTCATCCTCAACGTATCCTCATCCTCATCCCCTTCCTCAATCACATCCTCATCCTATCTGCATCCTCATCCGACCCTCATCCTCGTCCTCATCCACATCCTATCCTCATCCACATCTTCATCCTATCCGCATCCTCACCCCACCCTCATCCTCATCCTCATCCACATCCTATCCTCATCCTCATTCTCGTCCTCATCCTATCCTCATCCTCATCCTCATCCACATCTTCATCCTATCCTCATCCTCATCCTATCCTCATCCTTATCCTCATCCTATCATATCCTCATCCTCTTCCTCGTCCTCATCCATATCCTATCGTCATCCTCATGGTCGTCCTTATCCTATCCTCATCCTCATCCTGATCCTCATCCTATCCTCATCCTCATCCTATTCTTCATCCTCATCCTCATCCTCATCCTATCCTCATGCTCATTCTCATCCTCATCCTATCCTCATCCTCATCCTCATTCTCGTCCTCATCCTATCCTCATCCTTGTCCTCATTCTATCCTCATCCTCATCCTTATCCTCATACTATCCTCACTCTCTATCCTCATCCTCATCCTCATCCCCTTCCACATTGTCATCGTCATCCTCGTCCTCATTCACATCCTATCGTCATCCTATTCTCGTCCTTATTGTCATCCTCATCCTCATCCTCATACTATTCACATTCTCAGCCTCATCCTCATCATCCTATCCTTATCCTCATCCTCATCCTCTTCCACGTTCTCATCCTCATCCTCATCCTCTTCAACGTTCTCATCCTCATCCTATCCTCATCCTCATCCTATCCTCATCCTCATCCTCATTTTCATTCTCGTCCTCATCCTATCCTCTTCCTCATCCTCATCCTCATCCTCATCCTGATCCACATCCTATCCCCAACCACATCCTCATCCTATCCTATCTTCATCCTCATCCTCGTCCTCATCAACATCCTATCCTCATCCACATGCTCGTCGTCATCCTATCATCATCCTCATCCTCATCCTATCTTCATCCTCATTCTCATCCTTATTCTCGTTCTATCCTCATCCTCACTCTAGTCCTCGTCCTATCCTCATCCTCTTCCTCATCCTCATCCTCATCCTCGTCCTCATCCTATCGTCATTCTCATCCTCATCGTCATCCTCTTCCACATTCTCCTTCTCATCCTATCCTCATCGTCATCCTGATCCTATCCTGATCCTCATCCTCATCCTCATCCACATCCTATCCTCATCCACATCCTCATCCTATTCGCATCCTCATCCACATGCTCATCCTATTCGCATACTCATCCCACCCTCATCCTCATCCTCATCCACATCGTATCCTCATCCTCATCCTCATTCTCGTCCTCATCATATCCTCATCCTCTTCCATGATCTCATCCTCATCCTATCCTCATCCTCATCCTCATCCTATCCTATCCTCATCCTCATCCTCGTCCTCATCCACATCCTATCCTCATCCTCATGCTCGTCCTCATCCTATCCTCATCCCCATCCTCACGCTCGTCCTCATCCTATCCTATCCTCATCCTTATCCTCATCCTATCCTCATCCTCATCCTCATCCTATCCTCATTCTCGTCCTCATCCTATCCTCTTCCTCATCATCATCCTCATCCTCATCCTCATCCTCATCCTCATCCTCATCCTCATCCTCATCCTCATCCTCATCCTCATCCTCATCCTCATCCTCATCCTCATCCTCATCCTCATCCTCATCCTCATCCTCATCCTCATCCTCATCCTCATCCTCATCCTCATCCTCATCCTCATCCTCATCCTCATCCTCATCCTCATCCTCATCCTATCCTATCCTCATCCTCATCCTCGTCCTCATCCACATCCTATCCTCATCCTCATGCTCGTCGTCATCCTATCATTATCGTAATCCTCATCCTATCCTCATCCTCATTCTCATCCTGATTCTCGTCCTATCCTCATCCTCATTCTAGTCCTCGTCCTATCCTCTTCCTCTTCCTCATTCTCATCCTCGTCCTCATCCTATCCTCTTCCGCATCCTATCCTTATACTTATTCTCCTCCTCATCCTCATCCTCATCCCGATCCTATCGTATCCTCATCCTCATCCTCATTCTCGTCCTCATACTATCCACATTCTCATCCTCATCCTCATCCTCATCCTATCCGCATCCTAATCCTCATCCTATCCTATCCTTATTGTCATCCTCGTCCTCATCCAGAACTTATCCTCATCCTCATGCTCGTCCTCATCCTATCCTCATCCTCTTCCTCATCCTCATCCTATC
>NC_032017.1:4137947-4139113 GCF_001865875.1 Lupinus angustifolius | reverse complement strand
CATCCTCATCCTCATCCTCATCCTCATGCTATCCTCATTCTCGTCCTCATCCTATCCTCTTCCGCATCCTCATCCTCATCCTCATTCTCATCCTCATCCTCATCCTATCCCCAACCACATCCTCATCCTATCCTATCCTCATCCTCATCCTTGTCCTCATCCATATACTATCCTCATCCTCATGCTAGTCGTCATCCTATCATTATCGTAATCCTCATCATCATTCTCATCCTGATTCTTGTCCTATCCTCATCCTCATTCTAGTCCTCGTCCTATCCTCTTCCTCTTCCTCATTCTCATCCTCGTCCTCATCCTATCGTCATCCTCATCCTCATCCTTGTCCTCCTCCTATCATCATCATCATCCTCATGCTCGTCCTCATCCTCATCCTGTTACTCATCATATGCTTATCCTCATGCTCGTCCTCTTCCACATTCTCAACCTCACCCTATCCTCATCCTATCCTCATCCTCATTCTCGTCGTCATCCTATTCTCTTCCTCATCCTCATCCTCATCCTCATAATCCTCATCCTATCCTATCCTTATCGTCATCCTCGTCCTCATCCACAACTTATCCACATCCTCATGCTCGTCCTCATCCTATCGTCATCCTCATCCTCATCCTATCCTCATCCTCATCCTCATTCTCGTCCTCGTCCTATCCTCATCCTCTTCCTCATCCTCATCCTCATCCTCATCCTCATCCTCATCCTCATCCTCATCCTCATCCTCATCCTCATCCCATCCTCATCCTGATCCTGATCCTCATCCTCTTCCACATTCTCCTCCTCATCCTCATCCTCATCCTATCCTCATCCTCATCCTCATTCTCGTCCTCGTCCTATCCTCATCCTCTTCCTCATCCTCATCCTCATCCTCATCCCATCCTCATCCTGATCCTGATCCTCATCCTCTTCCACATTCTCCTCCTCATCCTCATCCTCATCCTATCCTATCCTTATCCTCATCCTCATTCTCGTCCTCATCCTCATCCTCATCCTCATCCTCATCCTCATCCAATCCTCATCCTTAACTTCATCCTATCCACATTCTCATCCGCATCCTCATCCTCATCCTCATCCTCCTCCTCCTCCTCTACCAAATGCTCATCCTCATCCTATCCTCATCCTCATCCAATCCACATCCTCATTCTTGTCCTCATCCT
>NC_032017.1:4137552-4137847 GCF_001865875.1 Lupinus angustifolius | reverse complement strand
TCATCCTTATCCAATCCTCATCCTCATCATCATCCTATCCTCATCCTATCCTCATCCTCATCTCCATCCTATCCTCATCCCGAGTCTCATCCTCATCCTATCCTATGCACGTCGTCATCCGCATCCTCATCCTATGCACGTCGTCATCCTCATCCTCATCCTATGCACGTCGTCATCGTCATACTCATCCTATCCTCTTCCTCTACCACATCCTATCCTATCCTAATCCTGATCCTCATTCTCGTCCTCATCCTATCCCCATCCTCTTCCTCATCCTCATCCTTGTCCTCATCCT
>NC_032017.1:4135923-4137452 GCF_001865875.1 Lupinus angustifolius | reverse complement strand
CCCTATCCACATCCTCATCCTCATGCTCATCCTCATCCTCATCCTATCCTCATCCTCATCCTCTTCCACATTCTCATCCTCATCCACATCCTCATCCTATCCTCATCCTTATCCTCATCCTATCCAATCCTCATCCTCATCCTCGTCCTCATTCACATCCTATCCTCATTCTCATGCAAGTCCTTATCCTATGCTCATTCTCATCCTCATCCTATCCTTATCTATTCGTCATCCTCATCCTCATCCTCATCCTCATCCTCATCCTCATCTTCATCCTCATCCTCATCCTATCCTCACCCTCATTCTCATCCTCATCCTATCCTTATCCTCATCCTCATCCACATCCTCATCCTATCCTCATCCTCATCCTATCCTCATCCTATCCTATCCTCATCCTCATCCTATCCTATCCTCATCCTCATCCTCGTCCTCATTCACATCCTATCCTCATCCTCATGCTAGTCCTTAGCCTATGCTCATCCTCATCCTCAACCCCATCCTCATCCTATCCTATGCACGTCGTCTTCCGCATCCTCATCCTATGCACGTCGTCATCCTCATCCTCATCATATGCACGTCATCATCGTCATACTCATCCTATCCCCATCCTCTACCTCATCCCCATCCTTGTCCTCATCCTCTTCCACATTCTCAAACTCAACCTATCCTCATCCTCATCCTAAGCTCACCCTAATCATTATCCTCATCCTCATCCTAATCCTCATCCTTATCCTTATCCTCATCCTCATCCTCAGCCTATCCTCATCCTCATCCGCTTCCTCATCCACATCCTCATCCTATCCACATCCTCATCCCACCCTCATCCTCATCCTCATCCATATCCTATCCTTATCTTCCTATCCTCATCCTATCCTCATCCTCATTATTGTCCTCATCCTATCCTCATCCTCATCCTCATCCTATCCTCATCCTCATCCTCGTCCTTATCCACATCCTCATCCTCTTGCTCATCCTCATCCTCATCCTCATCCTCTTCCACATTCTCATCCGCATCCACATCCTCATCCTATTCTCATCCTTATCCTCATCATATCCAATCCTCATCCTCATCCTCGTCCTTATTCACATCCTATCCTCATTCTCATGCTAGTCCTTATCCTATGCTCATCCTCATCCTCATCCTATCCTTATCTTGTCGTCATCCTCATCCTCATCCTCATCCTCATCCTCATCTTCATCCTCATCCTCATCCTATCCTCACCCTCATTCTCATCCTCATCCTATCCTTATCCTCATCCTCATCCACATCCTCATCCTATCCTCATCCTCATCCTATCCTCATCCTATCCTCATCCTTATCCTCATCCTATCCTATCCTCATCCTTGTCCTCGTCCTTATCCACATCCTATCCTCATCCTCATGCTCGTCCTTATCCTATCCTCATCCTCATCCTCATCCTCATCCTATCCTCATCCATATATCCTCATCCTCATCCTCATCCTGATCCTATCCTCATCCTCAGTCTCATCCTCATCATATCCTCATCCTCATCCTCAACCTATCCTCA
>NC_032017.1:4135196-4135823 GCF_001865875.1 Lupinus angustifolius | reverse complement strand
TTCCTCAACCCCATCCTCATCCTATCCACATTCTCATCCTCATCCTCATCCTCATCCTCATCCTCATCCTCATCCTCCTCCTCATCCTCATCCTCTTCCTCATCCTCCTCCTCATCCTCTACCAAATGCTCATCCTCATCCTATCCTCATCCTCATCATATCCACATCCTCATTCTTGTCCTCATCCTATCCTCATCCACATCCTATCCTCATCCTCATCCTCATCCTCATCCTCTTGCTTATCCTCATCCTCATCCTATCCCCATCCTCATACTCTTCCATATTCTCATCTGCATCCTATCCTCATCCTCATCCCCATCCATATCCTCATCCTATCCTCATCCTCATCCTCATCCTATCCTATCCTCATCCTCATCCTCGTCCTCATCCACATCCTATCCTCATCCTCATGCTATTCCTAATCCTATCCTCATCCTCATCCTCTTCTTTTCCTCATCCTATCCTCATCCTGATCATCATCCTCATCCTGATCCTATCCTCGTCCTCCTTCTCATCCTCATCCTATCCTCATCCTCATCCTCATTCTCGTCCTCCTCCTATCCTCATCCTCATTCTCATCCTATCCTCATCCTCATTCTCGTCCTCGTCCTATCCTCATCCTCTTCC
>NC_032017.1:4134323-4135096 GCF_001865875.1 Lupinus angustifolius | reverse complement strand
CTCATCCTCATCCTCATTCTCATCCTCATCCTATCCTCTACCTCATCCTCATCCTCATCCTCATCCAATCCTATCCTCATCTTCTTCCTCTTCCTCATTCTCATCCTCATCCTCTTCCTCATTCTCATCCTATCCCCATCCTCATTCTCATCCTATCCTCATCCTCATTCTCGTCATCATCCTTTCCTATCCACATTCTCATCCTCGTCCTCATCCACATCCTATCCTCATCCTGATGCTCATCCTTATCCTATCATCATCCTCATCCTCATCGTTATCCTCATCCTATCCTCATCCTCCTGTTATCCTCATCGTCATTCTCATCCTCATCCTATCCTCATCCTCATCCTTATGCTCGTTCTCATCCTATCCTCATTCTCATTCTCATCCTCATCCTATCCTCTTCCTCATCCTCATACTCTTCGTCATCCTCCTCCTCATCCTCATCCTCTTCCTTATCCTCATCCTCATCCTCATCCTCATCCTCATCCTCATCCTCATCCTCATCCTCATCCACTTCCACATTCTCATACTCAACCTATCCTCATCCGAAGCTCACCCAAATCATTATGCTCATTCTCATCCTAATCCTCATCCTTATCCTTATCCTCATCCTCATCCTCAACCTATCCTCATCCTCATCCTCTTGCTCATCCTCAACCTCATCCTATCCTCATCCTCATCCTCTTCCACATTCTCATCCTCATCCACATCCTCATCGTCATCCTCATCCTCATCCTCTCCTATCCTCATCCTCATCCTCGTCCTCATCC
>NC_032017.1:4133104-4134223 GCF_001865875.1 Lupinus angustifolius | reverse complement strand
CCTCATCTTTATCCTCATCCTCATCCGATCCTCACCCTCATTCTCATCATCATCCTATCCTCATCCTCATCCTCATCCTCATCCACATCCTTATCCTATCCTCATCCTATCCTATCCTATCCTTATCCTCATCCTATCCTATCCTCGTCCTTATCCTATCCTCATCCTCATCATCATCCTATCCTCATCCTATCCTCATCCTCATCCCCATCCTATCCTCATCCTGAGTCTCATCCTCATCCTATCCTATGCACGTCGTCATCCGCATCCTCATCCTATGCACGTCGTCATCCTCATCCTCATCCTATGCACGTCGTCATCGTCATACTCATCCTATCCTCTTCCTCTACCTCATCCTATCCTATCCTAATCCTGATCCTCATTCTCGTCCTCATCCAATCCCCATCCTCTTCCTCATCCTCATCCTTGTCCTCATCCTATCCTCATCCTCATCCTCATCCTCATATTCTTCCACATTCTCATCCTCATCCTATCCTGATCCTCATCCTCATCCTATCCAATCCTTATCCTCGTCCTCATCCACATCCTATCCTAATCGTGATACTCATCCTATCCTCATCCTCATCCTATCCTTGTTGTCATCCTCATCCTCATCCTATCCTCTTCCTCATCCACATCCTCTTCCTATCCTCTTCCTCGTCCTCATGCTCATCATATCCTATCCTCATCCTTGTCCACATCCACATCCTATCCTCATCCTCAATCTCGTCTTAATCATATCCTCATCCTCATCCTCATCCTATCCTCATCATCATCCTCATCCTCATCCTATCCTCATACTCATCCTCATCCTCATTCTCATCCTCATCCTCATCCTCACCCTCACCCTCATCCTCATCCTCATCCTCATCCAATCCTCTTCCTCATCCTCATCCTATCCTATCCTCATCCTGATCCTCATTATCGTCCTCATCCTATCCTCACCTTATCCTCATCCTCATCCTCATCTTCATCCTATCCTCACCCTCCTCCTCATCCTATCCTCTTCCGCATCCGCATCCTCATCCTCATCCTCATCCTCATCCTCATCCTCATCCTCATCCTATCCTCATCGTCATCCTCATCATGTCCTCATCCTCATTCTCGTCCTCATCTTAT
>NC_032017.1:4132715-4133004 GCF_001865875.1 Lupinus angustifolius | reverse complement strand
CATCCTATCCTCATCCTCTTCCTCATCCTCATCCTCATCCAATCATCATCCTCATTCTCATCCTATCTTATCCTCATCCTCGTCCTCGTCCTCATCCTATCCTCATCCTCATTCTCGTCCTCATCCTATCCTATCCTATCCTCATCCTCATCCTCATCCTATCCTCTTCCTCATTTTCGTGCTCGTTCTCATCCTATCCTCATCCTCTTCCTCATCCTCATCCTCATCAATATCCTATCCTCATCCTCATCCTATCATCTTCCTTATCCTCATCCACTTCCTCATCCTC
>NC_032017.1:4131895-4132615 GCF_001865875.1 Lupinus angustifolius | reverse complement strand
TCCTCATCCTCATTCACATCCTCATCCTATCCTCATCCTCATCCTCGTCCTCATCCTACCCTATCCTCATCCTCGTCTTCATCCTATCCTATCCACATCTTATCGTGATCCTCATCCTCATCCTATCCTCATCCTTATCCTATCCTCTTCCACAACCTCATCCTCATCCTATCCTTATCCTATCCTATCCTCATCCTCATCCTCACTCTCTTCCACATTCTCATTCTCATCCTCATCTTATCCTATCCCCATCCTCGTCCTCATCCTATCCTATCCACATCTTATCCTGATCCTGATCCTCATCCTATCCTATCCGCATCCACATTCTCATCCTCATCCTCTTCCACATTCTCATCCTCATCCTCATCCTCATCCTCATCCTCTCTTATCCTCATCCTCGTCCTCATCCTATCTTATCCACATCTTATCCTAATCCTCATCCTCATCCTATCCTCATCCTCATTCTATCCTTTCCTCAACCTCATCCTCATCCTATCCTCATCCTCATTCTATCCTTTCCTCAACCTCATCCTCATCCTATCCTCATCCTCATTCTATCCTTTCCTCAACCTCATCCTCATCCTATCCTCATCCACATCCTCATCCTCATCCTCGTCCTCCTCCACATCCTATCCTCATCCACTTCTTACACTCATCCTATCCTCATCCTTATCCTCATCCTCATCCTATCCTCATCCTCATTCTCATACTCATCCTATC
>NC_032017.1:4127793-4131795 GCF_001865875.1 Lupinus angustifolius | reverse complement strand
TCATCCTCATCCTCATCATCATTCTCATATTCAACCACATTCTCATTCTCATCCTATCCTCATCCTCATCCAATCCTCATCCTCATCCTCATCCTCCTCCTCCTCCTCCTCCTATCCTATTCTCATCCTCGTCCTCATCGACATCCTATCCTGATCGTGATAGTCATCATATCCTCATCCTCATCCTATCCTCGTTGTCATCCTCATCCTATCCTCATCCTCATCATCATCCTCATATTCATCCACATTCTCATTCTTATCCTATCCTCATCCTCATCCAATCCTCATCCTCATCCTCATCCTATCCTATTTTCATCCTCGTCCTCATCCACATCCTATTCTGATCGTGATACACATCCTATCCTCACCCTCATCCTATCCTCGTTGTCATCCTCATCCTCATCCTCATCCTATCCTCTTCCTCATCCACATCCTCATCCTATTCTCATCCTTGTCCTCATCCTCATCCTCATCCTATCCTATCCTCATCCTCGTCCTCATCCACATCCTATCCTAATCCTCATTCTCGTCCTCATCCTGTCCTATCCTCATCCTCATCCTCATCTTCATCATATCCTCATCGTCATCTTCATCCTTATCCTCATCCTATCCACATCCTCATCCACATCCTCATCCTATCCTCATCCTCATCCTCATCTACATCCTATCGTCATCCTCATTCTCGTCCTCATCATATCCTCATCCTCATCCTATACTTATCTTCATCCACATTCTCATCCTCGTCATCCTATCCTCATCTTCATTCTCGTCCTCATCCTATCCTCATCCTCATCCTCATTCTCATCCTCATCCTATCCTCATCGTCATCCTCTTGCTCATCCTCATCTCATCTTCATCGTTATTCTCGTCCTCATCCTCATCCTCATCCTCATCTTATCCTCATCCTATCCTCATCCTCGTCCTCATCCTCATCCTCATCCACTTGATCATCCTATCCTCATCCTCATTTTCGTCCTCATCCTATCCCCATCCTCTTCCTCATACTCTTCCATATTCTCATCCTCATCCTATCCTCATCCTCATCCTATCCTATCCTAATCCCCGTCCTCATCCACATCCTATCCTCGTCCTCATCCTATCCTCATCCCCATTCTCATCCTCTTCCACATTCTCATCCTCATCCTCATCGAATCCTTATCCTCATCCTATCCTATCCTCATCATCGTCCTTATCCACATCCTATCCTCATCCTCATTTTCGTCCTCATCCTATCCTCATCCTCATCCTAATCCTCATCCTATCCTCATCCTCATCCTCATCCTATCCTCATTCTTACCTGCATCTTATCCACTTCTACATCCTTATCCTCATCCTCATCCTCATCCATTCCCCATCCTCATCGTCTTCCTCATCCTATCCCCATCCTCATTCTCGTCCTCACCCTATCTTCATCCTCATCCTCTTCCTCATCCTCATCATATCCTCATCCTCATTCTCGTCCTCATCCTATCCTCATCCTTTTCCTGATCCTCATCCTCGTCCTCATCCTATCCTCATCCTCATCCTCATCCTCATCCTCTTCAACATTCTCATGCTCATCCTCTTCCACATTCTCATCCTCATTCTCGTCCTCATATTATCCTGCTCCTCATCCTCATCCTCATCCTATCCTCATCATCATCCTCATCCTATCCTCATCCTATCCTCATCCTAATTCTCATCCTATCCTCATCCTTATCCTCTTGCTCATCCTCATCCTCATCCTCATTTTCGTCCTCATCCTATCCTCATCCTCTTCCTCATACTCTTCCATATTCTCATCCTCATCCTCATGCTCATCCTACCCTATCCTCATCCTCATCCGCATCCTATCCTATCCAAATCTTATCCTGATCCTCATCCTCATCCTCATCCTGATCCTATCCTCTTCCATAACCTCATACTCATCCTATCCTCATCCTATCCTATCCACATCCTCATCCTCATTCTCTTCCACATTCTCATCCTCATCCTCGTCCTATCTTATCTACATCTTATCTTGATCCTGATCCTCATCCTATCCTCATCCTAATCCTATCCTCTTCCTCTTCCTCAACCTCATCCTCATCCTATCCTCATCCTATCCTATCCTCATTCACATTCTCATCCTCATCCTCTTCCACATTCTCATCCTCATCCTTATCCTATCCTATCCCCATCCTCGTCCTCATCTTATCCTATCCACATCTTATCCTGATCCTGATCCTCATCCTATCCTCATCCTCATCCTATCCTCTTGTTCAACCTCATCCTCATCCTATCCTCATCCTATCCTATCCTCATCCTCATCCTCATCCTCATTCTCGTCCTCATGGTATCATCATCCTATCCTTATCCTCATCCTCATCCTATCCTCATACTCATCCTATCCTCATCCACATCCTCATCCGCATCCTCATCTTCATCCACATCCTCATCCTCATCCTATCCTCATCCACATCCTACCCTCATCATATCCTCATCCTTATCCTAATCCTCATCCTATCCTCATCCTCATTCTCGTCCTCATCCTATCCTCATCCTCATCCTCTTGCTCATCCTCATCCTCATCCTGATGCTCTTACACATCCTATCCTCATCCTCTTCCTCATCCTCATCCTGGTTGTCATCCTAATCCTCATCCTGGTTGTCATCCTCATCCTCATCGTCATCCTATCCTCTTCCTCATCCACCTCCTCATCCTATCCTCATCCTCGTCCTCATCCTCATCCTCTTGCTCATCCTCATCCTCTTGCTCATCCTCATCCTCATCCTATCCTATCCTCATCGTCGTCCTCATCCACATCCTATCCTCATCCTCATCCTCATCTTCATCTGATCCTCATCGTCATCGTCATCCTCATCCTCATCCCTATCCTCATCCTATCCTCATCCTCATTCTCGTCCTCATCCTATCCTCATCCTCATCCGATCCTCATCCTCATTCTCATCCTCATCCTATCCTCGTCGTCATCCTCTTGCTCATCCTTATCTTATTCTCATCCTTATTCTTGTCCTCATCCTATCCTCATCCTCATCTTCGTCCTCAGCCTCATCCTCTTCCACATTCTCATAGTCATCTTATCCTCATCCTCATCCATTCCTCATCGTCATCCTATCCTATCCTCATCGTCGTCCTCAACCTCATCCTATCCACATTCTCATCCTCATCCTCATTCTATCCTGATCCTCATCCTCATCCTCTTCCACATTCTCATCCTCATCCTCATTCTTGTCCTCATCCTTGAAAGTGCGCATGTCAAGAGGAGCACTTTGGAAAGCTTGCTCACTATGTGTTTTGGTTTTGATGAAGACAACTTGTGTTTCATAAGAGCTTGAAGATCATCAAAAAATCAACGTGCTGAAGTGTCAAGATTGGTATTAGACTTATACTAGTAATTAGTTTAGGTTGAGTCTAAGGCTTAGGTAAACTCAATACATGTCTCATATGCATAAAACATTAAAGCATTTTATTTTTGAGATATGTCATTCATAATATGTTCATGCATTACATATATACATGTTATCTGTGCATCCTAGGCATAAAACTTAGTGTTGAACATGTATAAATTACGTGCATAACGTATTTGAGTTTTGCAATTTAAAAATACACTTGGAAATATGCAGTTAACCGATTAAGGTGTGTTTTAATCGATTACCATAAGTTTTTGAAAAGCTGTTGGAACAGAAAACTTGGAAAACAGAATCATTTACAATTTTGTAACACATTAATCGATTAACCAAGGATTTAATCGATTAACTGGGCTGTAGAATTGATTCTTTATAAACTGCATTTTCAAAACTCAAGCCATAACTTGTATGTAGATTTTAAGAGAGTTAGAGCATATTTTGTGTTAATTGCTGCATCTATATGATATTGCATTTGTGAGATTAGAAAAGAGAGAATTCTATGCTTTAGGATTGAGAGGCATTTCATGTTTAATTTCTCATCATTTCATCTCACATGTTCATGCATTCATTGATGTTTTTGGGAAGATTTCATATTCTGTAAAATCTATTTTT
>NC_032017.1:4126945-4127693 GCF_001865875.1 Lupinus angustifolius | reverse complement strand
TCCCAGATCTGCCGGGAGGCCTGGATGTAGTTTGCAAGTGGACCCGCAAACGAACCAGGATCAAAATCGTGTTGCACGCTTTTCTTTTTCTCTCTCTCTTTATTGCTTTAATTGATTACTTTGTATAGTTGTTTTAATTGTAATAATCTGTTTCTATACTATACTTTTGTAACTCTAATATATCTGTTAACTCTATATATTTGGTTTGATCTCAGTTGCTTGTCGTGCAAGAAACCGAATCTGTTTGTGTAATCTGAGCTATTTTAATCGATTAAATTGCTTTCGTTAATCGATTATTCTTTCTCTATTAATCGATTAATCTGTGGTTATTTCAACATTATTTGTTGTTTGCAAAAAGCGGATACTCTGACCGCTACACCTATTCAACCCCCCTTCTAGGTGTATTTTAGCCACTGATACCTAAAAAGTGGTATCAGAGCTAGTACGAAGTGCTAGCTCAACCGCGTATTCGTGATCCTAAGGGAAATATAATGGGTTCTACAAACCCGTTTGGTGGTGATGGTTCATCCATTAACCGACCACCCATATTCAGTGGTGAAGGGTATGCATACTAGAAAGTTCGCATGCAAATTTTTATAGAAGCCATTGACTCGGATATTTGGGAATCCGTAGTCAACGGCCCTTTCGTTCCACATCTAGTGGACGATGAACCTAAAGACAAGCCTAAAAGTCTATGGACCGATGATGAGCGCAAGAGGGTCCAGCATAACCTACGCGCCAAAAATAT
>NC_032017.1:4126400-4126845 GCF_001865875.1 Lupinus angustifolius | reverse complement strand
AGTGCCAAAATGTAAAAGAAATGTGGCTCACGAAGGCACTAGCGAAGTCAAGCGCGCTAGATAAAATGCACTGACCCACGAGTATGAGCTATTTGGCATGTTACCTAGCGAATCAATCAGTGATATGCAAAAGCGATTTACTCATATTGTGAGTCATTTAGTTGCTCTAGATAAATCTTTTGTCATAGGAGAACTAACTAATAAAGTTTTGTCATAGGAAATGGCAGCCGAAAGTGATTGCAATTGTGGAATCCAAAGATTTGGACTCCATGCCTCTAGCTACATTGTTTGGAAAGCTTCAAGAGCACGAAATGGAATTGGGTCGCTTGACGATGCATGAGGATTCGAACCGGAAGAAGAAGAGTATCACACTGAAGGCTACGACCTCCAAAACAAAAGAAGATAAAGATGATGATGAATCTGACTCCGATCTGGATGATGAAAC
>NC_032017.1:4125847-4126300 GCF_001865875.1 Lupinus angustifolius | reverse complement strand
ATCGACTATGACGAGACCTATGCCCCTGTAGCCAGATTAGAGGCCATCAGGATGCTTCTTTCCTTTGCATCTATTATGAATTTCAAATTATTTCAAATGGACGTAAAAAGCGCCTTCTTGAATGGCTACATTCAAGAAGAAGTCTATGCTGACCAACCGCCTAGTTTTGAAAATTATAAATATCCGGACCATGTTTATAAACTTAAAAAGGCACTTTATGGTCTTAAGCAAGCTTCTAGAGCTTGGTATGATAGACTAAGGACCTTTCTTTTGGAAATAGGGTTCGAAAGAGGCTTGGTTGACACAACGCTTTTTATTCGTAGATCAGAAATCATGTATTACTTGTAAAAATCTATGTTAATGACATAATATTTGGATCTACTAATGATATTCTCTGTAAAGAATTTTCTGAGATGATGTAGGGGGAGTTCGAAATGTCAATGATGGGAGAAC
>NC_032017.1:3967424-4125747 GCF_001865875.1 Lupinus angustifolius | reverse complement strand
CCGGGAGGCCTGGATGTAGTTTGCAAGTGGACCCGCAAACGAACCAGGATAAAAACCTTGTTGCAGGCTTTTTCTTTCCCTCTCTCTCTCTTTATTGCTTTAATTGATTACTTTGTATAGTTGTTTTAATTGTAATAATCTGTTTCTATATTATACTGTTGAAACTCTGATATATCTGTTAGCTCTGTATATTTGCATTGATCTCTCTTAATTGTCGTGCAAGAAACCGAATCTGTTTGTGTAATATGAGCTATTTTAATCGATTAAATTGCGTACATTAATCGATTATTCTTTCTCTGTTAATCGATTAATCCGGGGTTATTTCAGCATTATTTGTTGTTTGCGAAAAGTGGATACTCTGACCGCTACACATATTCAACCCCCCATTCTAAGACGAAGATTTTGCAAAATAGGAAGAAAAAAAACAACTAACCAAGAAATACACTTGTATCTCTAGCTTTGCTAAGTGATCTACCATCGGGCCGTATAGATTCAGCAAGATGACGTTCAAAAAATCGAAGTGGAAAAAGGCGTCTAAAGGCGTCAACCTCCATTTCTGATGACAAGTCCTCAGAAGCATTTGGAGGCCCCATTCTCTTTTGTATTCTATCAACAAAATGAAAACCAAATGCCAAGAAAAAACCATTAAAACTTTCCAGAAAAATTGAAACAGCATTTAGTTAAGTACTTAGAAAATCAATTTAACTAAAAAAAAATTAGCATTTTGTCATAAGTTTTCTCAATAAATTAGTTAAGAATAATTAATGTAACATTTCAGCCCTGATATGCGACCCCGGGCCCATGAATACGATGAGTTTGCTACCATCTAAGCTTAAATAACCCTGCAGTATTTATTCCCCCGAAAGGAGACTCCGGCCACTCAAACTCATGATCTCAGGAACAAATAGTCATTGTTCCAATGAGTCGCTATCACTAAGCCATATGGAATCTTTAGTTTTAGGAGATGAAAACCCAATCTAACACTATGGTGCTCCTAATCAGTCTCAAATTCAAACCAGTTTACCAACTAGTAATGTGAGGCCTCACTGGATAATCAGGTATTGTACCGACCAAATGTTCGATTCCTTAGAGTCACACTTGTTGGAAGGAAAAGTCACGCAAACCGGAAGAGGTTAATTCCTTACCCATAAATGAGGAATACACTTAGTTATACAAAAAATCAAAACTTTTTTTTATCTAATTCAACTAAGTGAAGAAGACAGAGAAAGAAACAATGTACTAACAACTAGAGTTCAAAATTACATGGCAATAAAAAAAAATCACATTTTGAATAGCTACTTCACATGGTAACAACAATTCCTATATATATATATATATATATATATATATATATATATATATATATATATATATATATATATATATATATATATATATATATATATATATATAGGAATTGTTGTTACCATGTGAAGTAGCTATTCAAAATGTGATTTTTTTTTATTGCCATGTAATTTTGAACTCTAGTTGTTAGTACATTGTTTCTTTCTCTGTCTTCTTCACTTAGTTGAATTAGATAAAAAAAAGTTTTGATTTTTTGTATAACTAAGTGTATTCCTCATTTATGGGTAAGGAATTAACCTCTTCCGGTTTGCGTGACTTTTCCTTCCAACAAGTGTGACTCTAAGGAATCGAACATTTGGTCGGTACAATACCTGATTATCCAGTGAGGCCTCACATTACTAGTTGGTAAACTGGTTTGAATTTGAGACTGATTAGGAGCACCATAGTGTTAGATTGGGTTTTCATCTCCTAAAACTAAAGATTCCATATGGCTTAGTGATAGCGACTCATTGGAACAATGACTATTTGTTCCTGAGATCATGAGTTTGAGTGGCCGGAGTCTCCTTTCGGGGGAATAAATACTGCAGGGTTATTTAAGCTTAGATGGTAGCAAACTCATCGTATTCATGGGCCCGGGGTCGCATATCAGGGCTGAAATGTTACATTAATTATTCTTAACTAATTTATTGAGAAAACTTATGACAAAATGCTAATTTTTTTTTAGTTAAATTGATTTTCTAAGTACTTAACTAAATGCTGTTTCAATTTTTCTGGAAAGTTTTAATGGTTTTTTCTTGGCATTTGGTTTTCATTTTGTTGATAGAATACAAAAGAGAATGGGGCCTCCAAATGCTTCTGAGGACTTGTCATCAGAAATGGAGGTTGACGCCTTTAGACGCCTTTTTCCACTTCGATTTTTTGAACGTCATCTTGCTGAATCTATACGGCCCGATGGTAGATCACTTAGCAAAGCTAGAGATACAAGTGTATTTCTTGGTTAGTTGTTTTTTTTCTTCCTATTTTGCAAAATCTTCGTCTCTATTTGTGTTATTACAGTTGGAGCATAACTGAGGTGGTTAACCCTTTTGATCAGGTGCCGTTGCTTCTGCTAATGGGTCAGCCCTTGTAAAGATTGGATCAACTGTTAGTTACACTTCTTGTGTTTATTTCTGTGCAATGTCTCTTGATTTTGTTTGTAATGGTTAGTGATTTCATTAGAGGGTGAGCTTGGCGCAACATAAAGTTGTTGCTTAGTGACCATGAGGTCACAGGTTCAAAATCCTGGAAACAGTCTCTCTGCTTGTGGGGTAAGGCTACTACACCTACCCTCCCCAAAGTCCACTAAGTAAGAGCCTTGTAAACTGAGCCGCTTTTTTTAGTGATTTCATTATTTGTTCCTTGATCAGACTATGCTGACGGCTATTAAAATGGAAGTTATGACTCCATCCTTGGAATCCCCCGATGAGGGCTGTATAGGTTGGCTATCACCTGTTGTGCATCTTGTATATTAGTTACTTTTTCCTGTATTCATATGCTAGGAGATTTTGACATGCTAATCTTTGTTATTTCAGCTATTGATTTTCACATGCCTCCAATTTGTTCGCCAATTGTTAGGCCAGGAAGGCCTGCCGAAGCTGCACCAGTTGTTTCAAAGCAGTTGTCTGACACTATTTCAAGGCAGGTTTTGATCTTTCTTGTTACTTCTTTACTTCCAATTATACTAGATGCTGCAAGAATCCAACTGTATCAAAGTTATTTCGCCAACTTTTCTTAACCAAAAAATAAGAAAAAAAGAAGCAGAAGTAAAAGACGGAAACAAAGGGGGGAATGGTGTTAATTTCCTGCTCTTACTATTCATATATATTTAAAAAGGTTGTTAGTATTCATCCATATTTCCCTTGTGTGTCCATTTGTACTGATGCTAATGTTTCGTGTCTGTTGTGGATTAGTGGATATGCATAAGCGACCATGCCTGCTTGTATGTCTATTGATAATACACACACATATATATTATTTCTGTGAAACATACAAAATTGTTGATAGTAAATATGCTATAACCACTTGAGTATATGAACTTTTAGCCGAAAAACTGCTGTTTTAAGTGGTTAGTAGACCAAACATCTATTTCATTTCTCAATTGATAGTAATCATGTTAGGATTAAGAGTAAATGCATTAGAAAGAAAGTTAGGGTAGCTCCTTTTGTAGAAAAAATGGTAGAGTATCGCCTTAGATGGTTTAGACATGTTTAGAAGAGACTGGAGGTTAGCCCAGTTTCTATGGACATGATTTATGAGAAAGCATTATGTCATCAATTGGTTCATGACTTCTTGTAGCCGACTCCACCTAGTAGGATCAAGGTGTGGTTGTTGTTGTTGTTTATGGTGCTTTACTTCTTTCCACTTACTCTTCATGGACTTGTGTTTAAATCATGAAGATTTAAGGGTCTGCAGTAACCATCATGATGATCAATAACCTGGTTTGATCTTTTGATCTATCAAATTGGATTCCTGTTGAAACTAACCTATAAAATTCTTTTACTTTTATTTTTTTGCAGTTCTGGACTGGTTAATTTGAAAGAATTGTCTTTGGTCAATGGAAAAGCTGCATGGCTGGCTTACTTGGTAAGCTTTTATATGGACTGCATTTATCTTATTTCACAATACCATATAGAATATACATAGAATTCAAACTTCGATGTGAGATGCCCTATCTTTGTTTGCATTGACCGTGTAGTTATCATTATCTTTATCTTGCAGGATGTCTATTGTTTGGACGCTGATGGTGCTCTCTTTGATGCTGCTTTACTTTCTGCAGTCGCTGCCTTATCTCATTGTAAGTAGTGCATCTTCAGTGTCGTTCAGTCACATGGTGAACCATTCAGAGGATAGATTATTCTTTTCCGGTTTATTTGTTGTTTCTTTATGTAATATGCAAAGAAGTGCATTCCATTCTTGACAAATGCATCGCAGTAGATCTCATGAGAATATGAGGTGAGTCAGTTACTACCTCCTAATGTCACTTTCTTACCCTTAACACGGGACATGAACTTGTTTTGTAGGAGTATAAAGTGTGCTTTATATTGTTGTAAAATGCAACAACTGCTTTCCGTCTACTTTTTTGAATTTGAAACAACTCGGTGTGACATCGAGTATTGAACCCAAGAATTTTACTCTACATCTTTAGTCATTGTTTTAATGAATTATCAAGCCGAATAAAATAATGATTGGATCAAGGCCATTTTTATGGAGTGGGATCATCCGGTGATCTGAAAACTTTGGATGGCTTTTAAATATTGCTGCGGCATTAGTTTTGTCTTATAAAAATTTCGACTTTTGGCAGTGCAAATTCCCGCCGTTGCAATGAATGATG
The DNA here is from genome assembly GCF_001865875.1 of Lupinus angustifolius. Taxonomy (NCBI): domain Eukaryota; kingdom Viridiplantae; phylum Streptophyta; class Magnoliopsida; order Fabales; family Fabaceae; genus Lupinus; species Lupinus angustifolius. Next base: position 4,121,072 of record NC_032017.1, on the reverse strand, counting down.
ACGGCAAAATAGTACTTATGTCGGAGGAAGATGGACAAAAGCAGGCACAGGAGCAAGTTAATAAGGAGAAGAGGAAACTTACATTGAAAAGCATTCCATTCTCATTAACATGCATACTGCACAAGAATTACATATTGGCAGATCCTACTTCTGAAGAAGAATCCATTATGGAAACCCTTGTGACTATAGTTTTGGATTCTTCTAGTAAACTCATATCTCTCTACAAGCCTGGTGGGCCAGTTCTTGCTTACACATCTGCTATCCAGGTTAGTTTACTTTGTAATTTGCATGTTGCAATGAGACTAATGAACACCTCATTTATGTAATATTTGAAACGATAATTCTAAATAATCGCGTGTTTTTTTAAAAATCTCTCGTGGACCTTTTGATTTTAAGCTATTTTAAATAAAAGGGCGGTCCAGTGCACGAGGCTCGTACTTAGTGGGGTCTGGGGATGGTAGATGTATGTAGCTTTACCCCCACATGCGGAGAAATTGTTTCCAGGATTTGAACTCTTGACCTTATGATCACTAAGCAACAATCTCACTGTTGTGCCAAACTCACCTTCTAGCTATTTTAAGCTATTTTGAATGCATAGGCTAATTCAAATATACACCTAGTTGAATTGGTTGGTATCAACCACAAGCTATTAGTGTCATCCCTAATAAAGTGAACCATATAACTGTTGTAGCATTAACATTAAGAGTACCTTATTTTGGGTCAAACTGCAATTGCATTAGTGACCAAAATTTCCTTAACATATGGTAAATACCATTGAAGTGTTTGTCAGCTTCTAATTTAAAATGAGTACAAGAGGTCTGAAGCCTCTGAACCTTTCAGGTGCCACAACCAATTTCCGGAAATCTGCCAAAGTACACTTGATGCTATATATAGCCGGTCCTAAGCCCGGATAAAAGGTTAAGGCTATTTTAGGCAGTCGACAACCATTGTAAAACTTTGTCGAATCTCTATGATATGATATAAACATATTAGGCTTAGGCTTGCTTTTGGCTGTGATTGAGCCTCAGCTATTTTATCTAAAATCATGTTCCAATATATAATGCATAACAGGGTTGTTTGATCTAATCTTTAGCTAAAATGGTCCTTTAATCCAAAGTCATTATAAATGTTTATTTGAGTTTTAACTTTGAAGACTGAAATAATGACAAAGTAAGTTGATACTTCAATTAGGAAAAAGAAATTATTCTTGTCAATGATGATACATATATGATGAATGAAATTATATAATATAAAAGTTAAATGAATGTTTTGGTTTCAGGATTGTGTGGCATTGACAAGGCAAAGAGTAAAGGAACTAAAGACCATCTTAGAGGAACAAAATTCTGCTATGGAGGTTTAGTAGCATTAGAAATTAACTTCTCCATTGGGTTGATGGTTATTTAAATTTATATTTGTAAATTCTGAATCCTAGCTACTGCAGCATTTCTTTATTTCTTTTCATGAGTTTTATACTGTTATGAGACATAGTTTGTTTGAGCTTGGGCTTTGATTTCATATATTTTGGTTCATACTTTTCTGGTATAATGTTTTTAAAGCAAAAAAATTGTTTCATCTGAGTTTTATTAGGTAGAAATTATCTTAATTTTCTTTACTCTAACTTCCTAGTACCATATAAAAATTGAAGAAAATCAAATTCTGTTTTAAATTTCTCCTTGTCTCTTTCTATCCAAATTATGGTTAGAAAATGTTAATCACTCCACTCATTTGGCACTACATCACATTACTGTTACTATATAGTAATAATAACATAGATGACCATGTTGATATGTTATTTCATTCTGCATACTTCAAACTACACATTATTATATACCAATTGGAGGTGACCTTGTTGTCTTGATTACTTTACATTACACAAGCTCTAGAATAAAAATAAATGTATATTTTATTAAAAGGAAAAATATATATACTAACAACGTAAGTTTTATATACTAATAGTTTATTATTCACCATTCATTTTTAATCATCATTGACTCTTGAAAAAATGAATACAAATGAATAGTATATAATATATTAACTGTATATAAAATTTTATACTTACAGTACATAAATAATACTCTTTTATTAAATACCTGATAAAAATATTATATTATTGTACATTTCCTAAATTGGAGGATATTTTTAATGTGTTCCAGAATAAAAGCATTGAAATATTTATTATTCTCAATTTGAAATAAATTTATTTTCTGAAAACATGCTTGTGTTAATATACAATAACAACCACACTTTTATTCCATTAGTGTATACATTTGAGAAAATTCTAAATATAATGCTTTCAACAGTTTCCTAAACTTTCCACAAAAGTAAAGGGATAGTGTAGTTTCATATGATATAAAATTATAAGAAATTACAAAATAATATTATGCAACATAATAAGAAACCACAAAAGGAATTCATATCATTAGATCCAAGTGCTTAACATTTCAGAGAACTGGTGGGGGAAATGGCTGTCCAAACTATAAGAGATCTTCAATATCATGGGTTTTCTTTGATTGGAATATATATAGATACATATATATATATGTATATATATATGTGTGTGTATATAAGTTTCATAAACATGAAGCACTTGCTGGTTACAATTTGACATGCCCAGAAAGTCCTTTAAATGAAGGATAAAGAGACTGTGATCTTCTAAAACTGAAAATGTTATCTATTTCTGTTAGGTGTGGCTGTGAAGCTTCTGCTTTGTATTCAGAAGAATGCAGCTTCCCATAAACTCCCACACTTAAAGTTCTCTTTTGAGGTGCACCAACTTTCACATATTCATCGAAGAAATCGATCAATTCTTGATGAGAAAGTTGCCTTAATGCTTCAACCTGTTTCAAAGTTGCATAATAGAATCACTAATTCAGCTCAGGCCTAATACTATAGCTAAAATTGTATAACATCATCTATATAGAAACAGAAATAGCAATACAATTGAATAAAGAACAATGGGATAGTATATAGGTTAAAAGTTTCAAGCCATACCTCAAAGTCTTTCCTATCAAATCTCAGAGTTCCATTGTCAATCTCACGCCAGAAAAATGACGATTCTTCCCTCAAGTTTTTGTGTTTCTCTAGTTTCATATCAATCAATGCATTTACATTACTCTGCATAAAAGCATGCGTTTACCAAGTCAGGTGTATAACTGGTATTAAAACACAATTAGAAGCACAAATTATACTGATAATGTTCAATGGTTCAATTATAAGATGCAGACTATTCAACTTGGAGCTTTTTTCAGATTTGTCAAAGACTAACTCTCCTGAAAGCTGTTAGGAAATGAAGATTTTGGAACACTACTAACTAAAATGTCAGCAGAACTAGTTAGAGAACCTTGAATTCATCATTTGTCATCTCACGAAGTTTGGTCTCGAACACCTTGAGAAATGCCTCAACTCTTTGCCCGATGTCTCCAGGACCCTAAAAGAAGCAAGCAGAGTACTAGAATTAAGGAGCAAGATAAAAATTTACAAGTTTCTTGTGGTCATATGTTTATGATTCCCAAGAAAAAGAAGCAAAATTTCATAAGGAAATGATGTATTCATTATCTTGGGAGATAATGATTATTTAGTTTTTCGATTAAAGCTTGGTTTTATAGTAATCCTAAACAAATATCAAACCCAAATATAAATGGTTTATATTAGTTTCAAATACCTTCACTGTGGATTGGATAATGAACTGTAGTCCACCTATACCACAATCATTCCTACATATGTACAAAACTGACGTTAAAAACAAGTGCAATTCTCTCATGTTAAATATGGATATGATGGACCTACCCTACAGTTAGACATACCTCTGCACGAGCGCAGTAATGTACCCTAGCTGCTCAACTGATCGAAGCTGATGAAACGCTGGTTGCTTTGCAACAAGGGCAAAAAGCTGAAGTTTAACATTCAGCTTAAAGTCATCTCGACCAACCTACAGATTTCTCAGAAAGGTTAGGCACAAAAATGGATTCAATAGTAGAATGATAAACAATTTATCTGATCAAATGACAGGCCCAAGGTACGGGGGAATAAAAATCCAGATATATAAACAGAAGAAGTTCTACTTCCAAACAAAACTTCCATGCAAGAGCAATTTCTTTTCGTAAGCTGCTATAACAACCTTATTGTATTCATTAAAACCCGACTTTTCAATAATTCCATTCATAAGAAACTCAAATTGTTCAGTTGAAGGGATGATCTACTTCACATTGAGATGGCAAAAGGACAATGAAAAAATGTAAAATGTAACACGATGAAGGCTGGTGACAAAGAATGACAAGAAGTCCAGGGGCAATATGATTCTAGATAGAGCCATTGGGTGAAACAGGGTCACACTTAGTTCTACAATATCTAGTTTAAACATAAATTTCAATCAGATTCAATTTTCCTGACAAGATTATAGAGAACCCAATTAAAGGATTCAAGCAATAATGTGTTCTGGAAATAGGTTAACTATTTAAGGCCTAAGGCCCAAAAAATTATGCGGAGTTTGTTAGCATCAAGTTGAGACTTCATAGACAACCAAAACAAATTACATATTAGAGGCATAATGTAAGCAACTAGTTTTTCCTATCCAAAATTACAATATAGTAGGAAAGCAAAATGTAAAAAAATAAAATAAATAAAACTATTACAAATAAGCAAATTTACCTGTATATAGTGCACAAGAGCAGAATTCTCATCATCTGAATTAAGACCTTCTGAAGGGTAGAAGTAATTAATGCCACTTTCAAGCTTAACAACTCGATTGGTCAAATGCTGCGATGAGAATAAAGGCTGGCATAGAGGTTTTGGAGACTTAAAAAGAACATCTTCTATGTGCCTAACCATTGACTCTGCTTCGTGACTTTCAATGTTTCCTGTACAGAAAATTTTAGTTAGATGTACCATGTCTAATTGAAATAATAGCAACTTGTGAATGAAAACGAGAGAGAAATGCTTAAGAACCTGCTACATAGCACTCAAAGAAGGTCCTTGAGAGCAACACAGGTACAAATTTAGCAAGATCTTCAGCTTGAAGAAGAGGAAGTACTTCTAGATGTTCCACCCAAGGCCGGGTTTGATCTTGCAATATCAATGAGCAATAGTGCATAGCCTGCTGATAGGGTTGTTGATACTTTAAATTCTGGTACTCCTTGGTTACCGTTTCCTGATAAAAGGGCATATGAAGAAAAATAAAAATATGACTAAATCTATACAAAATAAATTACATCGATAAATTATAAAGCAAATATCATAGATTCAACGAAAGCTCCTAATCTGTTGCTAGCATATTTCCTAACATGATATAAATTTAATTTTTTAAAAGAAAGTAATTCCCATATTTGATGGTTGTTGAAAAGGTAAAGGCTTGGTTGTTGTTGCGAAGTATTTCCCATATTTGATGAAAAAAAGGCAAAGGCGTACTAGAGAAGAAACCACCAGAGAGTCAATAATGTCCCATTGTATACAAAATAAAAAATCAAGCCAATCATCAAAGGACAAGGGTGAATGAACTAAATGTCACATGACAAGTTATACAGTACCTTGATAACTGAGAACCTGTCAGTTTTCACTCTGAATGTTGCAATCTTTTCAACTATAGTTTCAAGTAGAATCCTTAACTTGTGATTATAACCAAGGAGAGTCACCTGAAGAATAAAATGGCACTTTAAAATGATGATAAAGAAATAACACAATCACAGACAACGGGACAGAGACAAATATGTGACGAGAGCATTATTATAATGTATTCATGTTCCTCCATTTTTATTTTCATTTAGACTCCCACACAAACTGTTGTCCGAAGTAAGCAGTCAAAGCAACACCAGTTACTTAAAGGTTTAACTAAGATAAAGGAGAGGGGTTGAAGTCCTTCCAAATTATATGCTAACATTGTCCTCCTCAATTCAATTTATGATAATCAGAATCCCACTCGTGAACCTTTAAATAATTGTCCGCTGTCTTAGTCAATCATAAAAACTTGGACTTAACTCATGACACAAATATATTTATATCATTCACATTTTGAAATCATGGTAGATCATCTTTCTCTTGCACTTGAAATAGACGACACATATTAATGATTATAGTCACATATTAATTGTTACTGATCTTATATGGAAACTGAATCTTGCAAACTAAATTACATTAGAAACAGTACCTGGAAACCATCTGAGTGATCTATGTGATAATATAAACCAGCAACCTGAGCATAATAAGCTGAGAAATAAGATAGAGTAAGTACTTCTTCAACTTAGCAACTAAGTAGACTCATTAGAGGACAAATAACTTTGTATATAGAGCAAAGTCAGCATAAAGCTAGAAACCTACCATATTCATTTAAGTAATCCATCAACAACTCTGTGAAAATGTGTGTCAAAACTTCAGTCTCGGGAGAGTTTCCAGCATATGGGCAATGGAAATCAATCTTTACATAAGCTTTGGGAATGGAAAACAAAGTATCTGGCTTGTACCATAAGGCTGAATAAGAAGATCTGCTTAACAAAACTGGAAACTTTACCTGTTCCAAAATATTAATGATTTAATGAACATAACCATGCTTCAAATCACAGAGAAATACTAATAGATTGGAAAATATGTCATACTTTCTCTTGCACAGTTTTAAGTGACAAATCAGTTGGAATAAATATGTTAGGAGCTGGAAGATGCAAATTTTCATCCGGAGCAGAAAGCACCCATCCCTGCAAATACAAGCACATGTAGGCCTATCAAGTTCCGCTATTACATGAGAGTTTCATATTATAACTACATATAATGAACTTCACAGTTCAGAAAGACAACATTTAAATTAATCAGAGTCCAAAAATCAAGCATAACTTTTCATAGAAACACAGACCTGAATCACAGAATCAGTAACCTTTTCAATGGAATATGCAGTTCCATACCATGGCTCCACCTGATCAGTATGCCCTTCAAAGTTTCTTGACTCCCAAAAGATTCTGGAGGACAGAGAACAAGTTAGCTTAACTGCAATCATAACAAAGTCACAACCCCGCTAACAATAAAATAAAATAAAATACTACTTTCAAAAAGCAACTGAAACAGTAATCAACAAAGGTGTAATTTGAGCCCGACACTTTTTGATAAGTACTCCAAATATATGATAAATTTCTCTAAGTTTATATTATATTCACCAGGAGCCTGTATGATGTGCTCGATCTGCCACCATGGAAATCCTACCGGATGTTTGCCAATGTTGACAAAGAAAGCTAATCAAATTGATACTTTACAATTCCATCAATTGGTCTACTGAATCTGCCCTTTTTTATAAATTTATTTTACCACACGTAGAACACAATCTTTAGTAATTGGATAAACCTTAAAAGTCCTTCCATAATTTTTCTCAAAAAATAAAAAATGAGCTGCACAATGTTCGATGCTCCCACCTAGTGGGACATGAGACGGATAGATATATGCAGTCTTATCTACAGAAGCAGAGAGGTCATTTCCAAGAGTTGAACCCATGACGTTCAATTCACAAGACAGTAACCTTACCAAGGCACACCCTCTCTCAAAAAAATAGAAAAGGCTATGACAAAAAAACAATAGATTAATAAGTAAGTAACTACTAAATTTTCACATAATTTACTCAAAAGAAAAACTGGCTTAGCGATATATCTTTCCAACATTTGAGTAGGTTTGGTAATTTCCAAAACATTACATAAAATTCTAGGATAATCTTTCCATGGAGAAAAGAGTATTTGCAAACACACATGAAAAGTAATAATCATAGCTTTGCAAAAAAATAAAAATAAAGCAAGAATCCTATATGCTATGTTAGATGGGTAACCAATAACCACCATCAAACAGCTTAAGCTTTTAGGAGACTTGGTACTGCCATACTTCATATATGAATAAATTAAAAGCTTTGACTTCCGCACACTTACCGAACATTGTTTGGAGAAAGCTGATCTAGTACCGTTTGAATAACACTTGGGCTAAACTTAGAAGGCAAGGACGACCCTGTCAACCAATCTTTTTGAGGATATTGCTGTAAAATAAGTTAGAAACATAAATACTGTGATTTTCAGGAAGATTGCTGAAATTATAGAGTTTAAATATGGAAAAAGAAAAATGAATGATTAAAATAATAAATTGTGTTATACTATTGTGAATGATTAAAAATAATAATTTGTGTTATACTATTGTGAATGATGACGTGATTATAAAGTGATACAAAAGACGTAATACTAATCCCTATTTATACTAATACTAGACTCCTAATTAAATAAGGAAACAAATCATAAAAGATAAAATAAAGTAATTTTAATCCTAAGAGACCTTCTAAGATACTCTGAAAACTCTAAGATATAATCATTATAATATGAGATATTTATCTCTATATCTAAGTATTCTATAGATGTTCCCTATAATATAATTTAAGATATTCTGAAATATTTTCATATATTCTAATAAACATACAACCTCATTAAGAAGTTTTTTCATCAAAAGAAAAAGATGGATTACCTGCATATTTGATGCAATATTAACAACATAACTAATAGGAGGAACTTTGTCCTGATAATGGAACTTGGTCTCACAAACAGCTGAAAGCTTCATGAACACAGGACATTGTATCAGAATCTATTGAAACCAAGTGCACAAGCAGAAAATAGAGAGAAGAAAAATCTATAACAAATTTATTATGGTTCAACCTAAAGCTAACTATAGGCCTGTTCCCATAGGAGAAGTATATAGGAAATTCATTATAATTAATGACGATTGCAGGGAGATTCAGCTCAACACTCAAACATAATCCCAATAGACCAGCATAGTCACCTTTTACTTAAATTCACAACACACTCTATAGCCAATTAACACAAGCCATGCATTTTCTAACAGAATCCTTAAGAATCTATGAGATCATTATTTCAATTGATTATTTATAAAAAAATACTTCAAATTGATTTCAATAACAGAAAAAAAAAAAACTATGACTCACGAAATATAAGTATCAAAATCAATGTACGCTGTTTTGAGTGACCATCTACCATTCTTGGGGTAAGTGCAAAAGAACTTAAAAGAGTTGATTAATACTCTCTGGTCCTTATTGTAAGACACCATTTAGAAGATTTTGATGATCCATTTTATAAGATAGTACTTTTTCTGTGAAACATTTATTATTTTGTCCCTGTTAAAAGCTTTGACTATCTCTACTTTTTATATTGTCATTAAGACTATCAACTAAGGAGCAATATTATGTTAGGGTAAAATTGTAGTTAAAATAATTTTTAAAAGTTCAAAAAAACTAACTAGTTTTATTGGTATGTTCAGTTTAGTTAAAAGTGTCTTATAATAAGGGCCAGAGGGAGTAATTATTATATTGTAGAGACGTTTGAAACACATTGCTTTTACCATGGACTAGAAATTCTTCATTTAATTAAAGCAATATCTCTTTTGTATTGACTGATCCACATTAAACACAACACAAAAACCTCTAAGCACAACTAATAGTCTAATATTTTTCAGAGGTTTTAAGTGTATACTGTAGAGGACAAATTAAATTAGAGTGTAATATTTATGCATTGTCAATATAATGATTTGTAGTACCTGTTTTAAACATTTTATATTCTTTGTTCCTTCCTTTGCTTATTGGCAGTTGTTTAACTTTTTGTGTGAAAATATTTTATTAAAAATAAGATTGGGTTACAAGAAAAGAGGATGGGATGTCAATAAAATATTTTTCTGTGTAATTGGCTTAGAGAAAAATTACACAGGCAATTGACATTAAAATTAAAAATAAAACCAATATTTAATTTGTTAGGCTCTACAAAATAATAATAGTAATAATAATAAGATATGATCGGGAAAGTGAAAAGAAGGAATCATTAATTGAACACTAGAACCATAATCTGTATCCATACCTCTTCAAATATCCATTTACAAACACCAGACTTTTGCAGAAGCTCAATGTATTTGAACAACAACCCTATGATATCTTGCATGTGCTCTGCAAATCCAAGCCAAAAACTTCGATGAATTTATAGAATCAATAAACAATGCTCAACAGACCTTGAATAGGCTCTTTTTCTTAAATAACAATTATGTAACCATGACAAGCATTCTTCATGCTTAGAGAGGTGAATATGGTAAAACTTATAGAAAGTGGGAAGATATGAACAACAAATGAGAAAAAAAGGGCGAGCAGAGAGGAAAAAGAAGAAATCTAACCATGACCAGCATCAGTAAGATCAATTGTTACTTTAAAGAAAGAAAAGTCCAAATTCCAATCTGATTCACCTGCAGACAAGCCTGTAGCCCATCCTGCAAAATGGAATTTTTTTTGGGGGTCAGATGACACTCATAATTTATCAAGAAAAAAAACTGATCCAGACTCCAGAGAATCATATGTATATCTATGATTAAGGTGTAACAGCCAAAAGGACTAGTGATCCATTATTTCAGATGTACAAACTTAACTATAAGGTACAGATAAATGTATTTGTATGTGCTGCAAAAGTGCAAATAGAGTTGCACTTACACATAATACAAGCTAATTAGCCTAAAATAATTACAAAAAAGCCTAATATTCTTAACGACAATAATAGAAACCACATTCGGTTAATATTGTTGACTTGAAGTTTTATGAATAATAATAATAATAGAAAACATAAAAGTCCACCCCCTCTACATGGCATTTAAAAACCAGTTTTAGTGTATCTTAACAATGGTGAGGATAGGGAAGAAAGTAGCATTCTGGAATACCAGTATATAATCTCAGGCAGTTTCAAAATTTTCATTAATATATACAATATCTCATGTATAGCATAGAATGATCAGATAACAAATGAGGTATGCGAAATTTCCTAGAAATTTGGTAATGAAATATGTAACAGACATGAAGAACTCACCAAATGTTTTCAAGACGGAATATAAAGACCCTTCTCCTTCATGGCCAATAAGATGACCAAGATACCTGCACGGCCCTTCCATGTAATGATGAATTTCAGGGGTTACTGGCCATACAATTCTCAACTTATGACCTTGTTTTATTGGGACAGTCCTTACAAGAATCTAAAACAGAAAGCCAAAATAGGATATACATTAGAATCAATACTGAAGGAGCTAATTAGAATTTACAACTTAGTCACAGTATATAACATGTATACCTGCAAATGCTCGGATGTGCATGGCTGACCTGGATGATGGAAACTACTTCTGTTAGTGTTTCTAATATCCTGGAACTTTTCTTCCACAAGGTTTCGAATTTTGTCAAGGCTTTCTGAAAATATACATGGACAAGTAAATTGTACTGTAGCAATTCCAATTGAACCAAAATAACAGTGGAACATGTATTTTTTAAAAGACGAAATATGTTACCATTCGTATATACAACTAAACGCATTAGATTTGCAGAATAGTTTTCTTTATAGAATTTAAGGAGCTCTTCCCTCGTGTCCAATCCTTTTGCTTTTGGTTTAACTTCTAACGTGTCCCAGTTCCCTATACAAAACAAAAAAGTTTTAGAACATTACAAGCAATGATTATGATCACAACATTACAACCACAATAACGTTGAAAAATATTACAGCATAGTTTAGACAAATTTTCTGTTGGAATAAATTATAAAAAAGCTAAGTCTACTTATACATAATTCCAAGTACTAATCATAAAAAATTTCCACATATATTCTTATTCTCTGACAAGGCAAAAAAGAAAACAAGTTAGAAAAAATATAAAAAAAACTAGATTTTGATATCCATTATTATATTCATCAAGCAGCCAATTATTCTCAACAATAAAAATCTATTTTGGAAGAAATATGACATGATGATGTAACAGGTTCTGTGCAGATTCGCAAAGGCATGGCTAGGGCCTAGGTACGCGTTCTTTGACTAAGTAAAATGCATAATAGTTAATGCAGCATCAAAGAAAACAAGCATTTTCCTCAATACACATGCCAATTAAAAAGAGGAAGAACATACAAATAATTAATACACAGAAAGCAGTCAGGTGTAAATATCTGAGGTGCAGCTTTTTAGAATTTGAAGAAAAAATTCAATCACTTACCTGTGCTAAATTTATGAAACGGATGATCTTCGGCACTGATATGTTTCTGAAGCTGTACAGATTGTAATGTTTCACAAGAGAGAAAGATAGATTATAAATATATCTACATTAGAGGCTTAAAAAATAAAAACACAATTTTATATGCTAGCAAAGTACCAAAATACATATTGACGAAAGAAATATAACTAGGGGGAGGATAAACAACGAAAAGATAGAAAACAATAACCAAAGAAAATTGAAAATTCATCGAATTAGTCCAGCTGCTTTGCATAACAGACAAAAATCATGAATCTATTCATTTGATTTACTATATATGAGGTGAAAGTAATTCAGATTAGCCAATCCAAGGTTGAGAGATGAGGCAGACAACCCCCTGATCCAGCTGGAGGCATCCAGCTCAGGGTAGGAGCAATGGTTCTTTCCATATTCCCATATCCTTTAATGAATTCTCAATCCGAATAATATCATAAGAGGCTCAAGAATTGGTTATTAACAAACTAAGTTTCAATATGTTCCATCACACTCAACAACTCAGCAACATTAATAAAAACTACAAAACACATCTAGTAGAAATGAAAGCACGGACAAGACTATTTCCATAAAGTGAATCCTTAAAGCGAATAATCCTGAAAAGTAATGCTGCAATCAACAATAGACTGCCAAACTTCCTGAGCTTTGTAATTAACAGCACAACTAAAGTAACAAACAACATATGGATTATTTACAGCTTTGATACAAAATTTACAGCACCTTAGACCAATTTGCCATCTCGGAATCATTCAGAGATATGAAAACAGAAAATATCTTGAATATAAAAACTATATTCCTTCCTAAACAAATTAGAGCATATTTGCTCCATGTTAATACTATTAGAAAATCTGTTTTGTAACAATAATTTTGAATTCTCTTTTCAAACAACCAACTTACCACACAACCCCAAAAGCACATCCATCATAAAAAGCAATAACCGATACCTGGTGCATTCGCCATCCATCAGATAATAAATTCTTCTGGTTTTCTGCAAGAATCGGAGCAGAGAAATGTTTAGAAAATAAGAAATGGCAAGGGAAATAATACTGAAGATATTGGGGGAAAAATAAAAAGATCAGCTAACCAGAGTCAACAGCCTTAATTTCCCTCATGGTAGCATCAGGAGGCATTAGTGGTTTAGTGAAGAACTGTGCAAATCTGTAAAATCAAGAATACACCAAGCTCAGAATTTCTATGTCAGTATTTACTTTCCAAGACTTAAAAAACGAAGCAGAAAACCAAAATCTACCTATCCAGAGCCTCTTCAAAGCCATCTTTGTTAACATCAAAATAATAGTTGGTCTGCTCAGAAGCTGTAAAAGCATTGGTGCTTCCTCCATGCTGTCATGGAGGCAGACCACAGTGATAACAAACAAAATGATCAGCATAAAAATATAAGAACAATTTTTTTATATTTAAAAAGGAACTATTTCAGCCTTCTAAACCTGAGCTAAGACAATATTAAATACTTCCACTAGGAGTCTGAGGAAAAATGCAACAACAACAACAACTAAGCCTTAATCTCACTAGGTAGGGTCGAGTGTCGACTGCATGAAACAAGAAGCATAACATAATCGCTGCTCAAAGTATATAACAAAACAGCGATCATAAAGTCTTAAAGTTATAGATTTCCCTCCATTCATTTCAATTCCCCCCAAGCAGGCCCCTAGGAAAACTTATGAGCCTAAGAGATCACAGTCCTTGACCCTACCCTGCAAGAACCAAAATTGTGGTCTTCATTCCTAAATGCTCTAAACTTTAGAGGAAAAAAGGCAAAATCAAAATAATATGTTAAGGAATATCAATTTTGAAGTCACGTCTACATAATATAAAATCAAATTTGTTTATTTTGTCCTAGAACATTGTTAAACTTGTGATTCAGCAGATGTGATTTTAATTAAAAGTTAAAAAAATAAATAAATAATCCAACTCCAAACTCCCTCTCTGAATAACATTGACACCGGACACCTCTGCTTCTTAAAGCTACATTCAGCTCCCAAGAAAGTTGAGTTCACGCAACTACAAATTCCACCCTTGCATGTCTACTTAAATTAGTAAGCATAAGTAGGAAATAATTAAAACTAGTTAAAAAAATCAATTAACTCACACGGTAAATTTTAAGCATAACTTTTTGGGTCCTTTAAATTTCCCATAAATTTTAAGTGGATTTGACCATTTTCTTACTATGTTGACTAATGTTCACAAATATGTGCATAGTCACAGAAAGTACTTAAGAATGGTGTGAACTCAGCTATTAGTGAGTTTTAGAAGTAGAGGATCTGCTCATGGAATTTCAGCAAAATAAAAGGAAGGTTGGTCTGGTTGGAGTGCTATACTTATTTACATTTCTTATCAGTATAATAATATGGAATATAATATTCAACCTTTCGTATTTGATGTAATGTTCAAAAACAATTAAGTAACCCAAATGTGTACTGAAAAAGTTATATTGCAAGCCAACGAAGTCCAGGCTCAAAGATAAGTATGTTACTTGCTTGAAATTGAAAATGGCAGCAGAAAAGGAATTCTACTCAGAGCCTTACCCACAAAATAAAAGACCCCAAGAAAATCAGCATAGAAAATGCTTCCAATCACACGAGAGCTCACCAGAATATTGATTTTAACTGCTAACATACTCGATGTTCAGAAGTAAAATGGGTCTCTTTCTGTTCTCCATTTTATAACTTAATTTAATTTCAAACATTGATCCAAAAATTGGAAGTATGTGCTCTAAAGTGCATCATGGCTCTCCAGAAGTTAATAGTCTATAAATGCTTTGAATATATTTCGAACAGTTCATGATGTCTAACTCCAACATCTTATCTGTAAACAAAAATATGCTATTTGCTAACAAGTATTGAGTAATTCCTTTAACTTCATTTTCTCCATACAACTATGAAGTAAAAGGGCTAAAAAATGAGTCAACCAGTTCCACAAAGAGTACTAATAAAATTTCAATGCATGTTTCAGAAGCAAAAGGCCTTTGATATCTAAACATTATTGAATAATTACCTCTGTAATATATTTGGAGTAGCTGTCTTCTACTGGGTACTTTTCACTCTTATAAAACAGCATGTGTTCTGTCAACACAAAAAACAAATGACCAATGATCTTTCTGAAGCTATCAAAATATAACTCTTTGGTAGCAATAATAATATAAAAACAACAAACTTTATTTGATCCTATGCATGCTACACAAAAATATCAATCTCAAAGTGTCAACACAAACATCATGAGTTCCAAGTGCCCAGTAAATAGCTCCTTTATTCAAAGTCCACATTACTTCTTCTCTTCCTACTAATATATGAACATTAAACCACCATTTCACTCCCTCAATTTGTAAGACTTCTTGTCATAGTATCTGATTTTAGGAAATTATTATTTTAGATCTAAATAGTGGGTCTAATCCTTTCCTGAACCCTGTATAGGGAGAGCTTTAAAGCACCCGGGTTGCCCACAATCATATTAGTCCCCAAAATTCTAAACACCAATAATGTTAGTCCCTGAAATTATGATCCATCTTCCATCAGTCAAACAGGTCCAAGTTCCAACTGATATGAACGATGGAGTCAAATATCAATTTGGTCCATAAGATTAACACCATTAGTCAATTTAGTCCCTGGAATTACAAAAAAAAAACATCTATTCGATTTTGATTTTGCATACTGTCAATCAATTTGGTCGCCATGAGAATCTTATAATCTTTGTCAGGTACCAAAAGTGTGAAGTCATTGACCAAATTGAAGTTTTTAGTTTTTACAATCTCAATGACCAAATTGAAGTTTTTAGTTTTTACAATCTCAAGGACCAAATTGAAGTTTTTAGTTTTTACAATCTCTCAAGGACCAAATTGAAGTTTTACAATCTCAAGGATCAAATTGAAGTTTTACAATCTCAAGAACCAAATTGAAGTTTTTACAATCTCAAGGGCCGAATTTAAGTTTTTACAATCTCAAGGACCAAATTGACATTTTTATAATCTCCAGGACCAATTTGACATTTTTACAATCTGAAGGACCAAATTAACATTTCACTCAGAATAATATTAAGATTATTATACATGTTTACAAATTAATATACTTCATACACAGAGAAAGTGAAAATACCTAGAAAATGAGCGAGACCTTCAAGGCCAGAAGGGTCACTGAATGAACCAACACCAACATTCATAGAAGCAGCACACTGAATCCAAAACATAACAAACAAATCATATAAAAAATCATATAAAAATCAACATATGAATCAAAAAAGGAAAAAAAAATTGAACCTTATCGGTGTCAGGATCAATGATTAGAAGTAATTGAAGGGAATTAGGAAGAATAATTGATTTGTAATCTCTTTTATCAGTTCGTGCTTTCACTATTTCAACTTTCTCCGTTCCCATTTCTTCTTGTTCTTCTTCGACTCTGTGGACTCGATCGAAGTTGTGAAAGGATAATCAAAAGTATTGTAGATGAATATGTTAATAGAATAGTAACAAATAAGGTTTATTCTATGCTAAGAGACAAATTTTGTGAGTTGTTGAATCCAAACCCATAATTGCAATTATTCATCGTTTCTTTATTTTATAATTGTTCATTATCTCATCTCAATATTTAGGTTTGCTGGATTTTTGGGTCTATTAAAGTTCAGATCTTCTGTCCCAAAAAGAGCTACAAGTTATGAATTATGATGAGTTATGAAAATATTTAATTATTAAATATTTAACTATATTTTTTCAACCAATCACATGCGAGTAATACGCTTTTTAGGACATAAATCCATTAAAGTTAAGGTATGTCTCTTATCTAGTAGTGTAAGTGATTTTGATATAAACGGTGAAATAAGTGGGATCGAATCAAACCGAACCGAAAATAAGGTTCGGTTTGGTTTCAGGATTTGATTTGGTTCTTTTTAAGAAACTGTTGAAGATTAGTTTGCAGTTCAATTCAGTTCCTTTTTAAGAAACCGTTGAAGATTAGTCCGTGGTTCGAATTAGTCCTTTTTAAGGAGTTGTTGAAAATCGATTCATGATTCAAGAGATTTAGCGCTTGAACCAAATCGAATCATATATTTCAAAAACATTTTTTATTATTTCATATTAGGTAAAGGAGTAAATGAAATATCATATTGGTTAAAAAATAGACATGATTGATCTAATATGTAACATAATTTTGTTATAATACTACCATATAATAATTATAATTACATATGTGATTTGAAATTATTATATTGGAAAACTTGAATAAAAATATTTAATATACTTAAAATTGTTATCACCCATATTATGAAGCATACTAGTAATTAAATATTTTAAAAAATAGTGCATCTTACCATCCATGGTGTACTAAATATCTTAATAATAATAACCAAAAAATATATTAATAATTAAATGTCACTTTTTATTAGTAATATTAATGATTTTGCTTAAAAAAGGTTTCAACTAGGAATACAAACACACATAGTATTAATGATTTAATATTTGCTAGTTTCTTCTTGAAACAAATATTTATCTTCAGAAAAGACCTATGGTAATATTGCATTCACATGTTGTATAAGTGATCTACCATTTTTCTTTTGGACAAATTAAGAAGTATATTATTAATGAGATGATGTTAGTATGATAATCAAACATATAAGAATATCATATTAGCATTTTAACATTATTTCCTCATTTTCATTGTACTAGCTTTTTGCCATGTTTTTTTATATATAACTTGTTTGAAGTAGGTTAGGTAATTATGCATACTAACTTTTTAGTAATAACAACGTGACGAATCTGATTCGGGTTTATGCTTACCTAACCTAAATTTGAACTAGACTCTTCGGTTAAAATTAACAATATCATCCTCGAACACGTCAGATTTCAGGTAATCTGAATCTGATGGGGAACTGAAATGTGGAATATTTTCATAACAATCTTATAAGGACAACCAACACATTTGACAAAGAATAGAAAAACAAAATAAGCTTGATCTTAAGCTAATAGCTATGTTCTCCATTTTATGATAAGGACTACTGGCCCAAGTTTACATATGTTTATAATAGAGGTTGTTTCTACTTTCTAGTTAGAGAATATATATTTATTTATTCAATTATTAATCGGGATGGGTTCGAGACAGTTTTGGGGTAGGGTATCATATATATTAGACTTGAACCCGAACCTGAAAATAACATCGAGTAAAACCCGAACCCAGTAACAATGGGTTCAACCGGTTAAATTCGGGTTGAGTTCGGATGGGTACTCACGAGTTTGGTTTTTATTGTTACTCCTACTAACTTTGTTTTAAAATTTGAAGCATGTGTTATTTTATTAGCTAAAATGATAGTTGAAATAAAGAAACTGTGCATTATGAACTATAATTTAAAATATGAAAGGAATTTAAAAAAACGTGGAATCAAAACAAATTGTTCATGGTTGGATCAATTTTTACACAAATTTTTAACATTAACCAAACTAAATCGAATCATGTCCTTCTATTTGGTCCAGTTCTTGATTTGTACCACTAACCGAACCAAATGAACCATTATACCCCGACCTATATATATTTACATTATATTAGTGATAAGTTTTTAATGTCAACAACTGCATTGAGAGTCATATTTATGTGGGATATGAGTTAAGTTCTATTGTTATTGTAGTTCGCAACAATTTTGAATGGTAAGAAATAATCGTTACTCGCTGAGTCACGACCAAGTCGCTCTCTTTAAGATGTTTCGTTGTATTGCTTAAAATTGTACAAGCAGACTATCAACCACGCTGTCCTCGGGATAAAACAACTCAGTTGTCTTTTATACGATTTCTTACTGCACTGTAAGAATCGCTCTCAAATACACCCATAATATGGCTACCAGTGCCAATTATTTTTCCACAATACCGACTACCAGTGTCAATTCTCGAAATTCTCACTTTGGCTATCTATGTCAATTCTAAAGTGTCACGGAAAGAAAAAGGGATAACGTTGTCGGAAATGCGTCGACGGAATATAAGAGAGAAAGAGAAGTTGAGAGGTAAACGCCTTCTACTTGGTGCAAATTATAATGAGGGAAGAAGACCTTTATTTATTGCCCGAGGCCTTCAACAGCTCTCTAATGGCTCTTTCATCAACAACTCTATTACCAATGGCTCTATTACCAACGACTCTATCATAATGACCGAAATCTCCTTCAACGACTCTCTAACGACTCTTTCCTTGTTGCATGTGTGTGTTGACTTGGTCAACACATGGTCCAAGCTCAAAAGGCCCCAAACAATTAAATAAATAAAAATATTTTATTAAAAAGAATGTTCGGCCGTAACTTAAGGCTTATAAAACCTTTCAACTTTCCTTCTCCAAACAAAGTGAGGCTAGTGAGTTTTTTCATTTCACTTTAAAACATCATTCTTTCAACAAATTTCAACAATCCCCCACTTGAAAATAAAAAAACGATTTTCCGGGAATTTCTGTGGTCTCAATAAGATTGTGCTTAAACAAAAGTGTCATGCGACTTGAACCTTTGCATAGTAAATAAGATCCAGATTTTACTAGAGTGACTCGTAGTCTTGAACTCTATCTCCGGTATCAAACCACACACAACATTTTCAAAGGTGCATTATATAAAACACGTGCGTTAAAGGTCATGCACGTCTATCCTAGTATAGTGAACACTCTAGAAATTTATGCCTCAAAATTTCATAGGAAGCAGAACTCACTTCCACATTCACATAGGTGAGTCTATCAAAATTACTCCTATAGCCTAGGTACTCCACTCCAATTAGAGTATAGATCTCATTAAGAGTTGAACTCATTCTTACATATGTTGCAAGAATCATGTTTCTCTTAATTTTATAGCATATTCATTCTCATATCACTTCACGACTTGTTATTATCCATTGAACCTATTTCTTGGGATCTCGTGTCATTTAGGTCGGGTTACCATCATGAGTGATCCTCGTTTTAAGGGCAATAGTCTCATACTATAAGAAGTATTATGGACTTTCTCTCTAGCTAGTTCTTTCGTCAAATGATCTGCTAAGTTATTCTTAGTGTGTACATGATCCACTCTAACAGCTCCTCTAGATAGTAACTCTCTAATAGTGTTGTGCTTACGACAAATTTGTCGTTTCTTACCATTATAAAAGTAGTTCTCGATTTTTGCAATAACCGCGGTACTATCACAATGGATCAACACAACTGAAATCGGGTTTTCCTATAAGGGAATCTCTGCAAGCAAGCTTCTCAACCAACTTGCTTCTTCACTAGCTGTTGTTAGTGCTATCACCTCAACTTCCATAGTGGATTGAGTCAAAATAGTCTATTTCTTTGACTTTCAAGAAATAGCCCACCAGCTATGCTAAATATAAAGTCATTTGTTGCTTTGGAATCATCAGAAAGAGTGTTTCAATCAACATCGTTGAATCCTTCTAGGACAGCTGGAAACCTTTAGTAATGTAAGCCATTACTTCATACTAGGTGTACTGGTAAACCTACATAATAATCTCACAACATAGACAATGTCAGGTCTAGTGCAATCAGTGGCATACCGAAGGCTACCAATGATGCTAGCATACTCAGCTTGCATTACACCTTTACCCGTGTTCTTAAAATTTTTACATTTGGATCATATGGTGTGCTAGCAGGTTTATACTCAAAGTATTTATATTTTTTAAGATCTTTTCCACACAGTGAGAATGATCCAAATAAATTTCTTCTTTTGACATAGTAATTTTTATATCAAAGATTACACTTGACTCTCCAAAGTCTTTCATATCAAAGTTGTTACACAACAATGATTTCACATTATTCACAACATGAATGTTGGAACCAAATATGAGTAGGTCGATACATAAAGACATATAATAGTGCAAATATCATTTTTCTGATTTGTAATAAATGTATTTGTCACTTTCATTCACCTTAAACTCATTCGAGATCATTAAGTCGTTAAACTTTTCATGTCACTGCTTAGGTGTTTGCGTAAGACCATACAACGACTTATCTAACTTGTAAACCTTATTTTGTTTCCCATGTATTACAAAACCTTCAGGTTGTTCCATATAGATTTCTTCTTCTAAATCACCATTTAAGAAAGCAGCGAGCGAAATTAGTACTCTAATGGATGTTATTCTAGTAACAAGTGAACAGGTGTCGAAAAAATCTACATTCTCCCTTTGCCTGAAACCCTTAGCTACAATGCGAGCCTTGTATTTATCCACTGTGCCATCAGGTTTCAGTATCTTTTTCAATATCCGCTTACAACTAATAGGTTTGCAATCATGAGGCAAATCAGCTAAATGTTAGGTCTTGTTAGACTTTAGAGAATCTATTTCATCATATATGGCCTATTACCACAAATCAGCATCCAAAGAAGTCAAAGCTTCTTGGAGAGTTGATGAAACCTCTTCTAATATATAGACCATATAATCAGGTTCATACTCTCTAGCAGTCATTGTTCTCTTACCTCTTCTAGTATCTATTTCTAACTCATCGTTATTATCATTATTGCTAATCACACATATGTTACTAGTTGTTGTGCCCCCACTATTCCTCAATTTAAAAGGTAATTTCATTTCATTGAAGTCTGTATCGTTAGATTCGATGATCATTCTCATGTTAAGCTCATAAAACCTATACGCCTTGTTGTTTACAACATACCCAATGAATACACATTCATAGACTGTACTTGCGAATTTAACTCTCTTGGGTTTGATATCCGGACATAGGCCAGACAACCCCAAGTTCTCAAATAAGACAAGTTTGGTTTTCTATTTCATCTGAAGAAATTTTGTTTTTAGCCTTGGGGACTTTATTTAACACATAACATACCGTTAATAAAATTTCACTCCACCAAGAGGGTGTTGCACCCGAACTTAACATAATAGCTACAAATACTTCAGTTAAAGTTCTATTCTTTCTTTCAGCTTTACCATTCATTTCAGGTGAATATGGTGCAGTTGTTTCATGAATAATGTCATTTAATTTATAAAAAACATTAAACATGTTAGAGCCATACTTAGTGCCTCTATCGCTTCTGAGTTTCTTTATTTTCTTGTTGAGTTAATTTTCAATTTTAGTAACATATAATTTAAACATGTCAAGTGCTTCACTTTTATTTTTCATAAGATATACATAAGTAAAATCAGAATAGTCATCAATAAAAGTGATCAAATAATGTTTACCATTTCTAGTTAACGTTCCATCTAATTCACATATATCTTAATGTATTAAATCTAAAGGCTCATATTCTCAGATTACTGATTTATGAGGGTTTTTTTGAAATTTTGCTTGACAACATTATTCACAAATTTCAAATCATCTTTAGATAACTTTGGAATTAAACCTAAACTACTCAAATTTGAAATTGCACGTTTATTAATATGGCAAAGTCTAGAATGCCAAATATTAAAATCACACAATATGTAAACAAAATCTGAAATTTAATTAATAGAAACATCAACATTTAATTTAAACATGTCATCAATGACGTATCCATTCCCAACAAATACCCACTCCTAGTAAGAGTATATAAGCATGCTCCTATGGTCTGGGTAAAATCAACCTTATTAAGAAGAAAACTAGAAACTATATTCTTCTTCATCTCTAGATTGTGCATTACATCTTTGAGAGTTAAAGTCTTCCAAGATGTAAACTTCAGTTTCATATCACCAATTCTAGCAACAATAGTGGTGTGAGAGTCACCTAACAACACCTTCTTGTCATTAACATTTATGTATATTTTGAACATAGCACGATCATAACAGACATGGCGGGATGCACCAGTATCTACACACTACCAATCAGTTCCTCCAACCATAGTGACCTCAGATATACAGCCAAAATGACTCATCAACCATGTTGGCATGTGGAAGACGATCTATTGGTTTATGTCTACACTTGCGTGCCATATGACCTGGTTTCCCACACTTGAAGCATGTGAACAAGTTTCCAGAGTCATTCTTAGTAGGTGAGTTAACATATTGGACTTTTTGAGGGTTCCAATTCTTGTTACGACTGATGTTCTTAGCCTTATTCCCGTTGCGGTTCTGATTCTTGAAATTAGTGCCAGAAGGCTTCAGAACCGCACCTGAGAATTTCTTCTTAGTGCTATTGTTGGAGACAATCAACACCTATTCTCTCTAATCTTGATTACGAGCCTTTTCTTCAATACAAAGACGAGTGATCAGAGATTTCTTTGGTCTTATGCCTCAAGTGTCATGGAAAGAAAAAGGGAGAAAGTTGCTGGAAATGTGTCGGCGAAATATAAGAGGGGAGAAAGAGAAGTTGAGAGGTAAACGCCTTTAACTTGATGCAAATTATAATGAGGGAATGAAACCTTTACTTATAGCATGGGGCCTCTAACGGCTCTTTCACCAACAACTCCATTACCAATGACTCTATCATAATGGCTGAGATCTCCTCGAACGACTCTTTCCTTGTTGCATGTGTGTGTTGACTTGGCCAACACACGGTCCAAGCTCAAAAGGCTCAAAAAATTAAACAAATTAATAAATAAATATTTTATTAAAAAGAATGTTAGACCGCAACTTAAGACTTATAAATATAAAACCTTTCAACTTTCCTTCTCCAAGCAAAATGAGACTAGTGGGTTTTTTCATTTCACTTCAAAATATCATTCTTTCAACAAATTCTGACAAGTTCGTATGTAATTGGACCAACATTTATCGAGACATTTTATTTAAATTGAGTACTATTTTTAAATATATTATATGTAATTAATATTTTCAAAAGTCAATTCACTTGATAGTGTTATATAACATAAAATGTAACAATAAATAAATAAAAATTTAAAAAAATAGCAATAAGTAAAAAAATATGGTTCAAACATGGACAGCCAAACAATTTTCCGAAAAAAACTTAAATTATACAATAAATAAAAAATTATATGTAATCAATGAAAAATATCAATAAATAATCAAAAATTGTTATTACTATTACACCCACCCAATGAAAAATAATACAATCATATTCATAATGTTTATTTGTAGAATTAGCAATATCTTTCTAGTATTAGGGTGTATCAGTACATTTTAGTTTGACTTTAATATAATTCAGGAATCAAAACTAATAAAAGTAGTGTTTAGATTTGCTCTACCCGGTCCTAACCGGGCAATTGTCCATCCATTTCGAGCATCACATGCAGTGCCCTGCTTACCCCTAATACTCGTCTCAGATGAACCTACTTATAAGAGAAACTATAAATACATTTGACACAGTATTAACATCTTTGACTCACCATTTAATGCGTATCTGACCCACTATTTAATGTGTCGTTGACTCGCCTTCAATGTCAGATAGGAGACCGCCTGTCACGCCGCCTGCACATTTCGTTTGTCCTCGACAATTCAACAAGAGCAAATTCACAAGACAAGGAAGGATGACCAAAGTACATCCTTTATGCCCGTTAGATGCTGACCAATGACCAGATATCATCTCAGCATTCTCTAAACTCTATAAATAGGAGAGATCATACATGAAGTACAATTAACTCTTATTCTCTCATTTATTGCTGCACTTATTGTTACTCACTACTACTTCTCTCTTATTTACTTTTTTTATCTATCTAGAATACTCCACTGCCTTGATTGTCGGAGAACCTTTTCAAGTACCTCCCCCAACGGGTACAGACAACAATTCGACCAAGTTACCTGATCACTTACACTCTATTGTGCGTCTTCTACCGACCATTACTCTTATGTTCCCGACTATCCCCTTTCAGCATAAAAGAACAAGATTCATTTCAATTCTTGTTATTTTACAACATACAAATTAATCATATACCACCTATTATTTCACATGTTTTTTATTCTCTTGCAAAAATTGAAAAAAAACAAGTACACTAAAAAAAGTGAAGAAGTGGTGAATTCATTAACTAAATCCTATAGTTTCATCAATATTCATTTTGAAAATTCATTTTTTTTCTTCTATAATTAAACGTATAGCTTGAACAAAAATATATATGATTCAATTTATATTGATAAAGTTATGAGTATTACAAAACTATTTTTTTATATAATATAATGAATGATACTTTCATATATTTTAATACTTTATTTTAATATAAACATTACCAAACTTTAAGCTTATCACAAAATAACCCGAAAGGAAAATAACAAAAAAAGAAGATAGTCATATAGGTTCTACCAAACATGGTTTCAACAATTAGGGATAACCACAAACCAATATGCTTTGTTTGAGAATGATATAGTAAACTTGAATTCTCTTAAAATTCTAAAGATAGATTCTTGTGACAATATGTATTCTTTGTTTATAGGGATAAAATTGTAGAGAAGTCCATGTCATAAGGATTGGTTAAACTCAAATATGAGTTAGTCCATGTAATTTATTATATAGGAAAAAATCGTTACAAATGATACCATAATAACTATCCAAATAATAACTAATAGATAAACAAAGTTAACTAAATCTTAGAAAAAATAATGTTCTATTAATCCAAATATTCGTAAGAAAAACTTCATAATCTTTAAGATATTGAGAGTTGCAAGTTGTGGGAGTCTAAAGTGTTTGCTATTTAATATTGACCAATTTTCTCAATTAGAGACTTTGGTATTTCCCAAATGTGGCTCTTTGGAATTGTTGAAGGGACTTAACAACCAAAACTCTAACTTGAGATTAAAAGTAATTGTCCTTTCTTCATTGCCAAAGCTGGTGACCTTGCCTCATTGGATTTAAGAATCTCCAAACACATTAGGGACTTGGAATTGAACTAAGTCAACGTTGGTCTAATCGTGTAAGGTCCCATTAGATCACCAGATAGACCAAAAAGTCAAGAGTTTAATTCTGGGAGCATCACTTGTTGGAAGGAGCCGTCATGCACACCGAAAAATATTAATTCCTTACCTATAAGGTGAGGGGATATCCTTGGTTATACGAAGGAAAAACAAAAAATTAAGGCAACTATTCTCTGAGAAGCAATTCACAAAGGAAAACTCTCCTTTCTTATGAGATCTCATAATTTCTAAAGTGAAATAAAAAGATGAGCATCACACTTGTTAGTCTAGTCTATTCTGGTATTATTCACTTTTACCAATTAGAAAGAAGCCAGAAACTTAAGAAGAAAAGATAACACTTGAAGTCATGAGCCACCATAAGCCTATTTTTTTCTACAACTAAATACACAATAGCAAGGATAATTAATCATACTACTTTGGAAGTCATCAACTAGATGGTAAACATAAAACAAAACATTTTCTGTCATACAAATGAATCACTTTTCTTAATAGAAACTCTTAGTGTATGTTTGGCAGATCGGTTTTGGAGG
Source organism: Lupinus angustifolius (assembly GCF_001865875.1). Classification (NCBI taxonomy): domain Eukaryota; kingdom Viridiplantae; phylum Streptophyta; class Magnoliopsida; order Fabales; family Fabaceae; genus Lupinus; species Lupinus angustifolius. The sequence continues at coordinate 4,094,774 of NC_032017.1, read as the reverse complement.
GAAAGGAAGAGCAAAGGAAGACTTCAGAGCCATGTCACAAGTGTATTTCATGGTTTAAAACTTAACTCGCAAACAACCCTTAGCTGAACAACTACCACAGATACCAGCCACATTCTACTCCACAATGGCATCTTGATGATAAAGGTGAAGCAAAACGTTTTCTATCATAAAAATGAATCTCTTTTCTTAGTACCATTGCTCATTGCCACACAGAAATACTAATCCAGTGTAAGAATTTTTCGGCTTGAATTTAAATTCAGAAAAAATGATATTTGCACACACAAACAAAACACTCTTTTATGCATATTAAAAGAAATCATATACAATTATAAAGCATGAGAAATGTTTAGTCAATTTTTTCAAAACAGATAAAACAAGCCTAAACCAGAAGGTTTCACCAACAGGAAGGAGAAAACCTTGCTAGATTATGCCTATAACACAAGTCTTTGTTCACAAAAATAAAGCAGAACTTAGGAAGTTCTATATAGCAGGAAAACTCCATTATCCAATTCCATTACTCTTCTATTCTTCTTCTTCTTCTTCTTCTAAATTGAGGAACTTACAAACCGATTCGTCCGCGTCATTATCCGCGCAAAAATAAGACCTCTTTCCTGTTAACTCAGCCACCCTTTTCGCAGCTCCAGAGTCTCTAGCACTCTCATTAGAACACCGAAGTGCTTTAATCTTCGGAAGCATCACAGATGATGATGATGATGACGATGATGACAATGAAGGCTTCTTAACCTCTCCAGGAATTTCCCACCTCTTCTTCACCCTAACCGATGAAGCGCGTCTCTTGTCACACCTCCCACCACTATCATCCTTATCATTTTCGGGTAATACCCTCTTGCCTGTTACAGACCCGGATAACGGGAGTTTCATAGCACTAGATTGCCCTAACCTCTTTCTAGCATCAATTGCAACAGAATTGGAATTAATCTGGTTATACCGACTCGCAACAACCCTCCCAGTCTTCAATAGCTTCTTATTAGGCACAGATTTACCTCCTTCCTTGAACAACTTCCTTGGATTAACTAATGCAAGAACCTCTTCTTCTTTCTTCAAAAACTTTCTTGATCCCAAAAAATCAGTAGTAGCTGTTTGCCTCCGATTCTGGCCTTGAAGAATTGAGTTCACCCTTTCATCATCAACCTCGGGAGGCTTCAAAAAACACGACTTTCGGCGACTCTGCATCGCGGTAACCGGGGTGGCAGCATCATCAACAACTTTCCTTGATCCCAAAAAATCAGTAGTAACTGCTTGCTTCCGATTCTGGCCTTGAAGAATTGAGTTCACCCTTTCATCATCAACCTCCGGAGGCTTCAAAAAACACGACTTTCGGCGACTCTGCATCGTGGTAACCGGAGTAACAGCATCATCAACAACCTTCCTTGACCTAACAATCTCTGATGGCCCTAAACTAAGCCCTCTCCTAATCATGTTGTTAAAGTTTTTCACTTTTGTTTTTGGGGTTTCTTCAATCTTGTTCTTAACACTCTCTTCACCTAAACCCTTAACAAAAGTTTCGATTTTTGGCTCCATGAACTTAGAAGAAACGACCCTACCCTTCTTTTCAACCGTTTTCGCTTTGTGTAAACGAAGTGCTTCCAATTTTGAAGACAAACGCTTCATCTCGTTCTCAATTTCTTGAATCTCATCATCAATGTTGGATTCAGAAATAGGGTTGATGTTTTCTTTGGTGGAATCGAATGCTGCATTGTTCCACACGTGAAGTTGTGTTGAATTGATGGAAGTGGCTTCTGGGTATTGAAGAATACTCATGATTTGATGAATTGAGAATAGAAATTCTAGGGTTTGAAGTGATTGGGAAAAATGAGAATGAAGATGAAATTGAAAGAGGGAAATATTTGTATTTTGAGATTATGTGACCGTTGGAGAAGAACGGTTCAATATACACGCTCCCATTTTTATTCATTCATTCAACCATTTTATGATTATTATTCCTTAAATGGATATATAATATCTTTTCTTTCTATATTCATTCACATTATGATGTCTTAAATTTATAAAATATTTATTGTGTCATTTTTTTTATATATAAAATTTGTGTACACGAACATCAATAAAAAAAACAACTTGTTAAATAAAATTTATAATAAGAAATACCATAATAAAGGAATGTGTATATAATTAGGATGCATATTTTTTGTCTCAAAGTTTTTATCATTTTATGTATTATTAAACAATAATTAAATATACATTAATTTTATATTTTTTACCCAAATAAAAATAAATTATATATAGAATGATACATATGTTAGAAAAGGATATATAGTCCAATAAAATTGACGATATAAATAAAAACTTTAGGGATAAAACTAGAAATTAAACTTTTTTGTCATGCTATGGTTAAATAGAGTATAGTGAAGTGATGTATTGTTAAAACATATTTACATGGGTCCCATCAGTTCCATTGCATCTATGATTTATAAGTATATGTGTTGTCAATCTCTATAAAAGTCTGTTTGTGAATTAAGTTTTGAAGGAGAATGGAAAAAAATAAATGACTTATGACCAAAAAATATACCTATAAGATAACTTTAAAATTCTCATATGCCTTTATTTCCCATCCAAAACTCAAGTCGTAAAAAATCATATTGTTACATGTGATATGCACCTTCCAATCTTTGATTGCATTACAAAACTTGTTATTTTTTGGTTGAAGAACACGTATTAAATGTTGTGCTTCTTCTGCTATAGCATTAAAGGTGAATCACTATCATTCCTTCTTTATGAAATTGAATTAGAGCTGTTTTCAACACTATTCCCAGTGATCCCATTATATTGATTAGCAAAAGGTAAACATCGGCAGAGTCACAATCTTACCCAATTCCAATATATAAATGTTAGATAACTTTTACCAATTTGTGTGCACTAACATAGTGCTATCACATACTATTTAACCTATAATAAAATAAATACTCATTTCAATCCCACATATTTTTTATTTTGATAGTTTAATCCCTCAAAAATTAAAAAATCCAAAATGATTCCCAAAAATTTCAAATGAATCTTTATCAAGTGTTGTAAAATATGTTAAAAATGATTAATTTAACATTTAAATTTTTTTAGGACCATCTTGGATTTTTCAATTTTTGAAGAACCAAACTAATAAAATCGAAAAATATGAGCACTAATATAAGTATGTACAATATTTAATAAATACTCATTTTAGTCCCTCGTATTTTTCGACCTTACCAATTTAGTCCTTCAAAAAAAGAAAAGACCTAAAAATGGTTCCCAAAAATTTCAAATGTGGATCAAATTAGTTATTTTAGCATGTTTTACAACACTCGGTGGGAACTAATTTGTCCCCAAAAGGACTAGTTTAACCCACATTTGAAATTTTTGCAGACCATTTTAGGTCTTTTCTTTTTTGAAAGACTAAATTGGTAAAGTCCAAAAAATACGAGGGATTGAAATGAATATTTACCTATAAAATATTGTTTGTGGCTCAAAATAAATCAGCACTGGCAAATATTAACTCAAAATCTGTACAAATTACAAATATTTAGGACTACTATACACAACCTAGGATATACAGCTTCACTTGTCTTGCCTCAACTTTGCTGCAAACAGTCACAAAAGATTCAACAAAAAGGGAACTAGAAACTGTTGATCAACTAGAGCCAAACATAGCAGTCTCCCCAAAAATATCAATCCACAGTTCTTGGCAAAATAATATGATCAAAGACACTAGTCACTAGTTTTTCAGTGTCTTAGCCAGATTCTGATTTAGAAACACCGGCACTGAAATCACGCGGCGGTGGTGGAAATTGGATCTGCTCTGCCTCTTCAAACTTTTCATTCACATTTTTCTTTGCTCTCTTTGGTCTCTTGGGTTTCTGGCTTACTGGATCAGTAGTTAGGTGGGTATCATCGAATTCGTCATCCATAGGCGTGTTCATACCGTGTTCATTCATCTTTTGAGAATTCTTTGACCTTGAAGTTTGCTTATCTGTGGCAGACTTTCTCTGAAAATAGAAAAGGGTTACCAAAATGAATATACGCGACAATACAGAAGAAGAACAAAACAAAGTGAGAGGCCGGAGGGTAGGGAAAAGGGTCGAGTCGATCAGGCTCGATGCCATTAAGCAAAAAGACAGATTCATAATAAGATCAATCATTCCCTTGCTGACAAGAAACTACAAAACTTTACAAATTTAATCATTTTTTTATCATGCAACCAGTTGAAATGAGATTCAGTCACTTTTAGAACCAATGGATTTAGAAGTAGGATCGATACCTTTTTATTATTACCGGATTTGGACCCTTCTGGTTCCATGGAAAGATCATGATCTGGTGTAGTCTGGGCTACAGAATTAGTCAGATCTTCTAGAGAAGCATCACCATCTTCATTTACCCGAATACCCTTCATAGGTTGTTTTTTCTTTTGCCTATCCTTTGCCTGGAAGGATAAGAAAAAAATATAATCATAAAAATTCTGTGATTTAAGGCATTCTGGAATTTATATCCTATTATTTCATACAATTGGGTAAGGAACTAATGCTTTTCGGGTGCGTGGTTATGCCCCTCCCAACAAGTGTTGCTCTCATGAATTCAACCCTTGACCTTTTGGTATATCTGACAATCCAGTGGGGCCTTACACTACTATACCAACGTCGGGTTGGTATATTCAACATATTGTAACACAAGTTTTAGTGACCAGATTGACAACCAACCTGGAGAGGGATTTGCTTTAATTTCTGCTGCAACTGAACATCATCCAGAAGCAAAGATACCACATCCTCAGGAGCTAAGAGATCGCCACCGACAGAACCACCAGTCATGACAAGGTTCTGTACAGTACTTTTCTGGCTCGCTCTAAGAAGAATCTTCTCTTCGACTGTTTCTTTACAAATAAGTCGGTAAACAGTAACCTACAAGTTTTGAAATACATTTAAAGTTAGTTTTAAACTAAACAAGTTAAGCATTTAGAAGTACTTCTGTGTCTGTGCAAGCAGAAATGTGCAAGATTCAAAAGGAGGAAGGACAGCAAGGAGATGCTGAAGTTCCACATATCCAATGCTAGAAAATCCAGAGAGACCATTTTGCTAAGATGCCAAGAACTCGTGGAACATAGCATACATAGAACCATGAACAGTTGTTTAAATATGGAGAGGGAGAGATATGGAACTAACATCTTTCGTTTGACCCAACCGATGAGCTCTGTCCATTGCCTGTAGATCCAATGTTGGATTCCAATCACTCTCATAAAATATGACTGTGTCAGCAGCGGTCAAGTTGATACCCAATCCACCCGCTCTCGTACTCAATAAGAACACAAAGATATCGGACCTGCAACAAATCGATTAAAATGATCATAAATATCTGTGTAAAAAAGAAGAAAAAACATTTAGTACTCTAACTGGAGTAGAGTATACCTATGCTGGAAGTCTCTAACCATGTCTCTGCGATCCTGAATAGTAGATGATCCATCAAGTCTAAAATACTTGTATTTTCTGTAATTCATATAGTCCTGCAAGAAGGATTAAATCAACCGCAGTTTACTTTTAAAGAAACAAACAAAACATTATATTGTTAATGCAAGGAGTCAAGATAAATATAACATCTGTTAATGTGTAAATAGATTAGCAACATGGTAGGAACATTTCCACTTTCAAATCATTGACCATACCCAGCCCCAAGTCCCAATAAAAATCACAGCATACTCGTTTAGTTGCTTGTCAATTGTATTTCGTCATAAAGGTGTTAGATTTTCACTGGAATATACCAAAAGTTCACCGGAGATTCCTTCCCCATCGCCAAAATATGGGTTTCTCGCAAAAACTGTCCTCTTTCTCCTCTGCAATTCTACTCTCTTTATCCATTCACACAGATGAAGATGAAATAATGAATGGATAGAGAGAGGAATTACATAGGAGATAGATGATAATTCTAATACTGTTATGTTGAAAGGGTAAGATTGACAAATGTTAGAAAGATAAGGACTTATTGATGCCTTTAAATGTACGATAAATATAATAAAGGAATAAAAATATTATTTTAGCCATAAATATATGATGCAAGTTCCAAGTATCCTCCCAAGCTGGTTTTATGTCACCATTTCATTGAAGGGAAATGAACTCGTACACCAAGAGACTCTTTGAAAGCATCAGAAACATGAACTCCAGGATTTTTATGTACACAATGTCAAAAGGATTAACAATGTGACAAGACAAGCTCAACAATACCTCCAAAATATTCAGCATCTTAGTCATCTGAGCAAATAAGAGAACCCGGTGATTTCCTGCCCGTAAGCGTTTCAATAATATATCAAGTGTTTGAAGCTTCCCAGAGTCCTGTATGAAAATTACATAAACTAGAAATCAATCCAATATGAAAGTTGATAGCAAAAGTGACACTCATTGAGATCGAAATAACAGAAGAAATAAAGTACAACACTTACAGTCAGCAACTTTGCTGGGTCAAAATTCCGCATAGGTGGAGAGGACCCAAATATACTGTGCGTCAACTGAAGAGCGGGCTGAGAAAGAGGTAGTACAGAATCTATCTCTTCAATTAAATTATGACGAGGACTATCTGGCTTTCTAGGCCCATTACAGTCAGATGTACGTGCAAATCCCACAAATAATCTCTTAAGCCATGGATCATGTAACTCTTCAATCATTTTATAGTAGAAGTTTCTATCAGAGCAGTGAGCACCAATCTACAAAGATGAAAAGCAGCAGCAGTCAGTAATTATCATTTCGTAAAAAAGAGGCGACTTATGTATATATACGTTTAACAAGACCAGAAAATAAAGAAACATAACATACTGGGGGAGCTCTGCTCCGTGGGATATAGGTGTAAGCTGAGTGAAGAAGCCTTGCATTTGATAAAAGCCTGTCCCGATGTGAGACAACCAAGGCCTCAAAAGGAGAATGGCGGGGCCCAATTGGAAATTTTCTTTGTAGCAACTTAGTCTCCGATCTCGGTGGCACTAATAACATACGCGTGATAGCTCTCACTTTTCCTTGCTCGAGGTAACTACATTCTGGATCATCGTCTATGGTCTCAGTAAGAAATTCTACAACTTCGTCGAGAAGATTTTGTTCCCACCTTATCATAGAAAATAATAGTCGCTCCATAAAAGAACCGGTAGCCAGAAATGTCACCTCTTGTGGAGACAAATCCATCAAATGGGTAAAACCAAAGTTTCCACTTTTAACATACATATCATATGAGAAAATAGATCGATATACAGTTTCTGGTCTAAAAATATTAAAATGTTTCTGAAAAGATTCTTTGCTGACACCACAACCAACAGCTGAACTGAGAGCTTCAGAACTACGCAAAATTTCTTGATAGACAAGTTTCGGTATCTGAAAATTTGTTGGTAAAATAACAAAAACAATAAGAACTAAAGAAGGCATCACTAACATAATGAAGTACAGACAACTAATTACAAGGGAAAAGAGGAAACCATTCACAAAAGCAAAAAAGAACAACCAATTTCATTAATGGATCAATTACTAACCATATATCTAAGACACTCTAAAGGGTAAACATGATACTGAAACAAGCTTTCCTTATAAGACAAAAATGCCGAGAAGGCACCAAACGACATGTTCAAAACCAAATTCTTATCCTCTTGTTTTTTTTCTCCCTTCTATTCTAATAATATTTCTTCTTTAATAAAAGAAAACATTTTATTTGTTTCTAGCCGGAGAACAATAAAAAGAGGGACAAAAAAGATGGGACAAGGAAGAGAGAAAAATAAAATTCTATGTTTCATATTAGGCACAAAGAAATACCTGATATGTTATGGGGTTGTGACCACCAGAATAATATACATCCTCCGACTCCCCAAACGGAGGAGGTGGAAGGGAATTTGGAATCTTTCCAAAGTAAAGGTATGTTGTCCCCTCACTTCTTTCAAATAATTCTGGATGATTGCAAACCTACATGTTTAAAGAGCAATGATTGTTATGTGCAATCTTGGGAGGAAGAAAAGCAAATCATACAATCGAAACAAAACAATATGTAAGCCAAAGTTAACCAATTGATACAAAATTTATACAGTTAAATTTAAAAACAAAAGGAGCGAAGAAAGCAAAGCCTGAATGATATCAGTATATCTACCTTCCTTAGTTGAATAACGATGTTCATTAAATTCAGAATTCTCTTCTCATTGAGCTGCCCACGATTGCTATCAAACAGCTCCGCAAGAGATATCTTGTTCTTAATTGCTTGATAAAAAGCCTGCTGCCGAGAACTTAACTTGCAATGCACTGTAACCTCAGTTTTTGTAGTCAGCTCAGAAACTACATCTTTTTTAACACGTCGCAGCATGAAAGGCTTTAGAATTGAATGCTGTAAGGAGAAGATCAACCAAATATAAGTAGACAAGTTTAAAAGATAACAACTAATCAAGCTTAATACTTAATAAAAAAAGCTAGAATAATCAGATACGATGACAAAATGGGTCACTTTTTTTTATAACAAAAGTCACATTATGATAGCACATGCTGTTGTTACTACTTTTCTTTTGGGCAAAGACTTGTTACTTTAATCATCATATCCCAGACGCAACACAAGTGATAAGCTTATATATATGTTGTGAATGTGACAAATATGAAAAATATATAACATCCAACAAAGGCGCTAGTGTCACCAACAATTTACTTAATGTAAAAACCCAACGCAAGCCCTCATTTCACATCAACTGATCAAAAACTACAGAACAAAGGCCTATATAACATATGCCAGAACTTCTAATTGGGGAATTATATAGAATATAATAACACATCTTAATCATCTCTTAAAACTAAGATCAAACAGGAAAGACAAGCTCACCAATCTATTGAGTTGGTGCTCATTCAAAGTACCCCCGTGTTCTGCATGGTTCTCGATTCTGGCATGTAAATGTCATAAAAGAAAGTTAGAGCCTAGCTTAATTGCATAAAATAATACAGACTTCAATAAGGAATACATACCCTCTTGAAAACCACTCATTAAACTGCTCATGGCTGTCAAATAAAGTTGGCATAATGAAGTGCAGAAGAGCCCACAACTCTGCCATATTATTCTGTACAGGTGTACCAGTCAACAGTAGGCGATTCCGACAATTAAAGCTGAGGAGTGTCTTCCATCGTATACTGTCAGGAAGGAAAATAAAAAGTAAAAAGGGCAGCAATCACAAACACATGTTAAAATACAACAATCAAGCCTTAGTCCCACTAGGTGGGGTCATCAAACACAAATGTCCAAATAACTTAAATACTTTCATAGTTTCATTAACCCCACAATTAACAAGTAATCAATCATTTAAACTTGTACCATATAAAAATACTCACAGATTTCAAACAACAAAAAAATCGGCAGGAACAATGACCAATTAATAATAAAGGCCACTGTAAACCGGAAGCATAGATCATAACAAACCTGTTTGCGCTTTTGATTGCCTGGGCTTCATCTAAAACCATGTACTGCCATTTCACACGACGAAAATACTTCTCATCAGTTACTAATAGCTGGTAGCTTGTAATGAGAATGTGGAATTTAGCTTCCCTGGTAAACGAGATAGTAATGAAAACAACAAAATTGATGATCAGAAAGATAAACAGCACATACAATTAACAAATGGCAGCTGAGGGTTAGAAATCAAGATGACTCTACATAGATCACTAATGCATTAATACTGACCAGAACATCTATAGAAGGGTCAGAAATAAAGATAGATTGCAAATAGAATTTACTAATGGTAGCTGAGGGCCACAAAATTGTATTAAACTCACAATTCCAACAGTTAGAAATCAAGATTTCTGTATGCAAACGAATAATGCATTAAAATTGACCAAACATCTATAATAGTATTAGAAATCAAGATAAATTGCAATAGAATTTCCTAATGGGAGCTGAGGGCACAATATTGTATTAACCTCACAATTCCAGATGTTAGAAACCAAGACGCCACTATTCAGATGAACAACGCAATATGCGTTAACATTGATGGAACATCTATAATAGGGATTCCCTCAATTAGCATCCATGGTTTACTTTCTTAAAAAAAAACAATTGTTTTGCTTAAAAAAAACGAGAAGTCATCATTTCAACCCAATCACAAATGTTAACCACTTAAAATAATACCTAACATTTAGGAGCTTCTAAAACACAACAACAACTACCACACCATCATATCATTAAACACAGCTGAAAAAAAATTCTTGCATTGTTACACAATTCCATCATCTAGTTCTGGTTAAAAGAAAAAAAATAAAAAATGCTGTTAGATTATTTTGGCATTCCACTTTTTCCTCCTTTAAAAACATCTTAATGCCACACCAACTTACTATGTAGGGTTGGATCTGAATTTGCTCTCGTATCCATAACCCATGCATTAGAATCTGAACCCATACTCTATTTCTTCAACGTTTTTCTCAAGTTTGCCTCACTAAATGTATGTCATTACTAATTAGTTCATTCAAAAAATCATAGAAGACCAAGTCACAACAGTAAAAATTTTGACAAAATCACAATCATCATCTTCATTTTCTTCATATATCAGTTGCAGAAGGAAACAAGTACTGTGACAATTTTTTCTACAAATATAAAATCAAATTGAAATATCTTTCTAGTTAGCAACACTTGATAAAGTTATTAATGCCATATGTATTTTTTAAGGAAAAGAAAAGGCACAAGAAATTAAGATTACCTACGGTAAAGATCCTTAGGGTTAATACTTTTCCTAAGGACTGTTCTCTCTGAAATCCCACCCCAGTAAGGAAGTCTTCTCAGTCCAGGGCAGAAGCGCTCAAGTTCCTCGTTCCAATTGTTTAATACCGAAGCAGGTGCAACAACCAGAAAAGGTCCCCATATGTTCTTCTCCTGCAGAGCACTGACGAGTTACAAAAAGTCATAAAAAATGTCCAAAAACAGCAGAGGGTCAATAGCTACCTCAGCTAAATGAGCTAAAAAAACCATAGCCTGAATGGTCTTTCCGAGCCCCATCTCATCAGCAAGTATACCATTTAAACCCTGTAAGATACCAAAAGCCTTCAAAATTAAGAATCAAAACAATGACAACTTAACATCATTGGGACTTCATTTAAGATTGCTAAACAACCTGCTCATAACAATTAACTAGCCACTGAAGACCTTTGAGCTGATACTCTTTGAGACAACCTTGAAATAATTCCGGTGTCTGAACTGTGGAAGCCACTGGCATGGTTGAGCTGCAATATAATAAACAAATACATAAGTAGAATGAACACAATATTTCCTACCTCACTTTCCTCCACACTAACTAGATGAAAATTACCATAAACTTGAAAATGTACATTTATACATGTCAATGTAGTGTAGATATGTGCATTTATGTGCAAACAAATAAAGAGAAAGAGGGACTCACGGGGTTTGCAAATCAATATTACTTGCTCCAGCAACTTCTGGTTGAAGCGCATCAGTTTCATCAACCTGGCGCAGCCTCAAGCATTCAGTGTCAAAAGCATTTGTCAAACTTCTCTGCTTAGAGACTGCTTCTTGAGCAGCCTTGAAAGCTTCCTTCTTCAATTCAGCCTCTTCAGGATCTTCCTCCTCGTTAGGTCCAGCATCTGAAGAACCAACCAGTGCATCTTGATCAGTTGTGTTTTCATCTGCCATGGGTAAGCCTTCGGAAGATAGTAAGTTTGACTTGTTCTGCATAAAGTGACTGTACAGCTCAGTTTGTTGTATGAGAAAATTAAGTCGTTGCTGCTGCCTCTTTGCTTCACGAAGCTCTTGTTCACGCCTCAAAGCTTCAGCAGCTTCTTTCTCCTCTCTTTTCCTCACTTCCGCCTGAAAAGAATGAAACTGAAAAATTACAGCATATCCAAATCTAGTTTACAACTGAAATTTATCCCTCCATGACAATATTCATATTTAACAGATCATTGCAACAAAGTAGCATTGCAATTCTTCTCATGTGAATCTTACAAATCACTTACATTAAACAGCTAAGGCTTGTATAAGTACTGTGATTTAAACACGTGCAAGTACCACCCCATATCAATCATTATCAACAACAATCAAGCCTTTTCCCACAAAGTGGGGTCAGGTACATAGATCAAACGACACAATAATGTTCTATCGGAAATCACCTCAGAATCCCTCATTAGTTTCGCCTATAGTTTTCCTACAACAGGTGCTATCTCAACTTTCTCTACTGCATTCATTCCTAATCCTATATATGTCTATCATGTCTATAGACAAACCACCAACCTCTAAATCCTTGTTAATAGTTTCACCTACAGTTTTCTTGGTCTCCCTCTGCCTCTAAATATTAACATATTTCATATCTTAACATTCTCTTTGATAAATTCATTCCTAAACCACCTACCTTATCTTTTCTACAATAGGTGTTATTTCCACTCTCTCTCTAATGATTCGTTCCTAACCCTATCATGTCTATAGAAACGTATAATTAATAAACTTCAGCAAGGAATTAAAAAGTACCATCTCCTTATCTATCCGTTTCCAGAACAGCAACATGTCTCTAGCAAGTTTCCGGGTGCGCATACCAGCAGTCCTCGGCCACTTAAGTGATCTATTAATTTTTATTTTAACCTGAAACAAAAATATATCCAAATAGTTATAATATAGAAAATTCAAAATCAACCATCAAAAGCTTTAGACTAGATGGTGAGATTAGGTGCCACAAACCAACGTGAAATATAACAGATAAAACATGTATTAAGGGGAACCAGGGCATGCCTCTCTTTGACAGATCTCTGAGACCCTCTTGGCATCAATGAGTTGTTTTCGATGAAACATAGTAAAGTTCCTATGTTGCTTAGGTATGTCTCTTCTTACAATATTCACCCAAACCTTTCCAATTCTTTCCATTTCCTCCTTCTCGATCAAAGCCGGGTCTTTCTTTATCTTTTGCTTCTTAGGTAGGCTTCGTTCAATAATCTGAAGCAGCAAAAAGACATAATAAAAATAGATCGCTTTAAAATAAAAGAGAAAAGACTCTAGTCATATTATCTGATAGATACCTCATAGGTGTCCCCTTTCTCCAAAACCTTGACATAATAAACCTGCAATATACCACCCTCGGACAAAATAGATCGCTTTATACTTCCAGCTGCCCCCTCCGGAATGCAGGAATCCAAATCAACATCAGAGACTTTCAGACTGAATTTATGAGCTGAATTAGAAGTTGATATGACCTTCAATCGGGCCTGAAGTGATTCATATTGGCATATGGTTTCCCCCATGCCTGCTCGGTTTTTATTCCCAGACCTTTTACCAGGTGACATCATTTTGGCCAAGGAGCCCAAATCCAAGGTACTCTTTAAGTAAGAGTCATCAAGGTGGATATCTGTGAAGGTTGGAAGGTTCAGCATTGCTGCCAGCTTATCATAAATTGGAGGAATCTTGTACGTGATTCCATCCCCAATATCTAAAGTAGCAGGTTCATAGTTAATCCTGCAAAGAGTTTACAAAAGGCAAGGTCATCTAAAACTGTACATAAGTTGCATAAACAACAATTCATTATTCAAATACTCCAACCCTATAAAAACAAGCAAGCAGAAAATGAAACCTATCAGTGTGATATCGCTGAACGAAATCAGCATCACGGTGATTTCCCACTTTCTTAGAATTGGAATCATTCATCCATTCGGATGAAGTCTCTGTAGCGTGTAATCCTTCTCTGCGCTCACTCCCAGACTTGCGAGCTTTTAAGCCAGCACTACTTTTAAGAAGTGGAACAGCAATCTGATTTTGGGCAGGACTAGAAGAGGTATCTTTAACCCTCCTCCTGTATTGCAGAACATGCTCCCCAAGCATTGATCGATATCTCTCCTCGGTCATGTGTGTCCCGTCGTCACTATTTTGAGACCACCTCCTCTTCTTTAACAAAATCACCTCCCTTCCATGCATATCCCCATTACTTTGATCCGCAATTGTCCTACCTACTTAAACAAACACCCCAACAATACAGAGCAAAATTATATAAGTCCATGCCTTAAAACCAAAATTCACCCTATAGCAAAATAGTAACTTTTACAACAGACTCATCATTCACAAAAGGTGATGGGATGGTCTAGTGATGTAAGGCCCCGCTAGATCCCAAAAAGACCAAAAGGTCAGGGTTCAATTACTAGGAACGACATTTGTTAGAAGGGGCAGTCACGCACCCCGAAAGGGATTAGTTCCTTACCCAAAAGGTGAAGGGATACCCTTGGTAGTACCCCAAAAATACTTGTTAAGAGTGTCTCAAAACCTTAAACCCTAAAAAAGTATAAACAACAATTCCAAAAGGAAGAAAGAGTAATGCTTACCTTGGCTATCTCTGCTCTCATCCTGACTACTATTCCCATAATAATCAAAATCATCATCTTGTTCTGGAAGTTGAAACTTCATCAAAGACTACAAAAAAATGCAATAAAAAAACAACAAAATTAACAAATTCCAAAAAAAAAATAAACTTTTTTTATAAATGCAAATACCCAAACAAAAATTCAAATTTCTACAACTTAGTCACACACAAAAACACCAAAAAACACAAAATGAAGAAAAATATTTATAAAAAATGCAGAATGAGAAAAATAAAATTGGGGTAAATGAATGAGACAAACCTCGAGATTGAATAGAGTTGTGTGATCCATACAGTGTGATGTGACTAAAATGCGAAGTAAAGAACCAAAATTTTGGTGAAACTAAGCATGAAGAAGAAAGAGAAGAAGAAGAACGTGAACCCTAGAATGAGTTGGGAGAGAGAAAGAAGAAGAGAAGAGAGTGATGCGTAGGATAAGGTTGTAGAAAGAAAAAGGGATAGTAGACGCAGGTGGTGTAGGGAAGCGTTCTAACGTGCGCTTTGTAGGTGACAGATACGTTAACGTGCGCTACTACTAGTACATTGTGTATTTCCATTTTGAATATTATTGATATAATGGTTACATAACATGGCTTAGGAATTTGTCTTATAATGGAAGAGATAGAATGAGAGGGGAATTGCAAATATTTATTTATTTTGGCTAAATAATTCATTTCATACTATAAGTGTAGAATGAGAGGGAAATTGCAATTATTTATTTATTTTTGGCTAAATAATTAATTTTATACTTTAAGTGTTTCTTAATGGAAAATGATAGACGGGAGCTTTTAGTGTGAATCAATGGTATTGACAATTTGGATTACTATACTTATCTATATAATGTTTGTTTAAATTAGAATAAGCATAATATGTTCATTTGTAAAAAGTACATAAAATATCATCTCGTACTCGCCCTAAATGTGAACATTGTATGTTTGCGGATCGTCTATTATAAAAATTAAAAAAATGTTATGTTACTACCACATCTTTTAAAATTGCATATAATATTGCATTAAAATTAAAAAGAACACAATCATACACAAGTTCAAACAACTTAATATTACATATCCTTGAATCAAATAATAAATCACAACCAAATACTTGATAGTGAATGTCATAAGTTTATAAAAGTCCAAAATCATCACAATTAACATTGTAGACTCGTAGTTTTAGTCTATATATCAAATACCGAAATAAATAAACTTTCATCAAACACCTTTTTCTAGAACTTGGCATATTTGGTATTTGAGTTCATATAGTTGTAATGTTTGCGGGCAGTTAATCTTATATGTTAGAAAAGCTATCAGGGAAACATTCATGAAATCATCTAATGATATGTTTGCGAGTTGAATTTTGGAGAGGAAATGTTGAAAGTCATAAAATATAATTGTAAGATACTTTGAAACCTTCAACTATCATTCGTTCCCCTCCAAAACTTAAGTCGAGTAAACTCTAAATATTATATCTCCCTTATAATTTTACATCTTGTCTTGTGTAGGTATATTTGATGAAAATGTTGTATAATATATATAAAAATGTTTATGTATGTATTTATTAATATAAAATAGATCTAGTAGTCAATCAAAGATTTCCTCATGTTCATTTCAGCCAAGGACAAACTACATAAAGTAATTTACTACAAAAACAAGGCACACACAAAACTCTCAAAAAGTGTTTGATGGTGCTATGTGGAATCTGATTTGGCTTCATAGAACAACTCTTCTTGTTCTTCTCTACTTTATTGGAAACCATTGAAGATTTTCCATAAAATCACTTAAACACTTTTTCCCTCTTGTGGAGTATATAAGTAAACTTGTCTTCCATTAAGCTCTTGTGTTGCCCTTGCATTTTCCTCAAATCCCTATACAATAGTGTTATATATTAGATAAATGTATAAGGCTAATTACTCAATTTGATCTCAAGTTTAAGAAGAGAATTCATGTTTCTTAAAAAATAATCTTCAGTGAAGAAAATGGTAGTAACACAATATTTAATGGAAAATGTCTTATTGACATCTAAACATAAATATTAATATTTTTTGGTATAAATAAAGATATTCATTCAATTTATGGGTAAAAAACTAATCACTTTCAATAGTGTAATTGTCACTTCTAACAAATGTTGTTCTCAAGAATTAAACATTTAACATTTTAGTCTATATAGGAACCTAATGAAACTTTACGTCATTAGATCAACGTCATGTTAATAAACATAAATATTAATATGATGTCTAATGTTTTTTTCATGTATATTTTAGGAAACATTTATAAAAGCTATAAAAAGTAGGTGAAGGCTACATATGAATATACATGATTCCAAATATCATATCAAAATTTTGATGTTAAAATAAAAAGTTGGTATTTATGCACATTTTTTTAAGACATCATATGTATTAGATGCATTTTATATGAGAACCCCTAACTATTATCCTACATTATTTGATGCATAAATTGAGTCTTTTTTACTTACAGGATGCACAGCTTCTTTTAAAGCATTCAATTGTTCCACAGAAATTGTTCTCACCTGTAATATATTAGATATGATATATATATAAGTTTAAAAAGATTGCATCTCTTAAAAATCAATAGTATATGATATAGTTAATTGAGAAAATAATGTGTAAGTGTAGAACCTTCTTCATTATTGTCCAAGTAACACCTTCAGTGCATGGTGGAGTGGTAAAAGAACCAAAATATCTGTAGTACTTTCTGTTTCCAAACTTTGTGAGCTTTGGGTTAATTATACCCACATCTATGTCTTGCTCCTTCACTGATTTTATGTCATTCAGTAGCTGCCAGAAAAAAATTGAAGAATCAATAACTATTTTGATTATGCAAAAATTGAAAAAATTATCAAAAAAATATTAAATAAAAGTCAAATTAGTCTTTTTAACATGTTTTATGGGAGCACATCTTTAGAAGTGTGTCACTCTATGTGTCACTTCTTCTGATTAGTTAGAAAAATACTTTATTATTAAATTTTAAATTTAAATATATTTTTTCAACCAATCAGAACAAGAGATACATAGAATGACATACTTTTTGTGTGACAATAGATGTAGTCCACGTTTTATGACACGACAATATTTTTACTTACATTCATAATCATTGAATATTAATTTAAATTTTTATTTTTCGGTAATGAAATTGTTTTTATTTTTGGGTAATCAAATTTATAGACCAAGAAATTTTGAATGACTAAAGTCATAATATAAAATCATAATATAAAATCACTACTAGCACAAAAATTGATTTTACCTTTCTATAACTGAAGTGCGGTAAATTAATTAAGTTTATATATAGATTATGATATTTACTTAATTAATGAAGATGAATTTGTTTAAGAACATGCATGCATGAGTAGGTTATAGAAGTGATGCATAAATTAATAGACAAAGAAGTAAATAGAAAAGTGAAGGAATATAATAATAAACCTTTGAAAGCAATGAATCTGGCAGACCAATTTTATACCATACTCCAATCACAGCTGTCTCTTCTTTAGAGTTTTGATGTACTGCATGGAGCTCCAAATCAAACCTGCAAAATTATATATATATATATATATTTATTGAATCCATAAAGCAATAAAATTAGTAAAAGGAAAAAAATTGGGGTGACAAGAGTATGGATTTGATGGATTTAAACAATGGTTCCAATGATGGATGAAAAATAATTCAACCATCCAATTAAGATCTATTGAACTATATTTAAATTATGCAACATATATGTAACTTAAATCCATTCATTAACCAATTCTAATGGATTTGATTTGATTTTTTAAAATGAAACAAAATTCACTTTAAAATAATGTGTTATTTAAATCATTTTACAAAAAAAATAAATCACCTTTCAAAAAACCTCACACTTTTTTTAAAAAGAAGTCACTTCTTGGATATATTATATGTTGAAGTTTTTATTTTTTTAGATGCATAATAGGCATACAAGTGTATATATATTTGATATTTAGGTTGGATTCAAATCTATCAATTATTAAAATTATCTATTTAAAATGATGAGTTGGATGAGCTTTATTTGTCTTGGATTTGGAATGGTAGTTATTTTTTCACACAAGAAAATAGGGAGTTGTCTAAATGAGTAACATTTTTTAGAATTAATTTTATCGTGATAATAAAAGAGTTACATTTGTCTAAAAGAATAAAATTAACAGCCTACCCCTACAAATATGCGGATAATATGTGTATTCTTAGCAATGTGAATGTACATGTAATTATGTGTTTTAACCATTAAAATGTACGAGTCATGTTTGTTCTTAACAACATGAATGCACTAGTAATATGTATGTTCTTTATCCTATGAATACACATATAATATGTACATTCTTAACCATGCAACAAAAAATATGGTCCATGCAAATGCACGGGTAACTTATTAGTTATCTATTTAAAATAATGAGTTGGATGAGCTTTATTTGTCTTGGATTTGGAATGGTAGTTATTTTTCACACAAAAAGGAGTTTGGATCCTCTCTAGTATTGAAGGGTCCATTATCAAGTTGACAATGTGAATGTGACAAACGTAAATATCCAACAATCATGATTTTAACTTATTTGTTAATAAAATAATTTGTAAATTAGACAAAATTTATTTTCTCCTTATAATCTAGTATTGGAATCTCGAGTACTAGTTGAAATAGAAAAAGGTATACTCACTTTGATCCATTTAACGTGTGCTCTGAAGGCGTATGCCAATGAAACTGCATAAGATTGTAGTTTGTTCCATTTATGTTAATCTTCCCTGCATCCCCATTCCACTTCAGCTACAAAAACATTAACCATAAATAGTAACTTCATTCATCAAAGGTGTTAAAGTTTATAGATTATGGTTCTAATGCCAATGAGAACATATTTTGTAGTTAAAGTTTTGTTTTTTTATTCTTATCACATTAATTGATAACTACATTGTAATTGTTGTGTGATTGTGGTTGTATGGGGAGCGAAATCACAATATTACAACCATATTAGGCACACAAAAACACGAACATGAGATAAATATAGGATATTATAGAATATAGTAAGGAGTATTCAAAAGTGTCTAATCCGAATTAGACACGATGACTATTGTGAGGTATTCTGATTTCCTTAATATAAAGTGATATGATCCATAATTTAAAATCTTTCGTCACCCAATAAACTGATAATCGATTATCATCTCGTTCCTCAATTACCATATAATACACACTACATAAAGATAGTGTGTAAAATTTGGTGTTCAAATATATTTTTCCCTCACTAGCAAAATTTGGTCTAGGTAATGAATGTAATGTTAATAAGGTATATAAATATTTGTTGTCTTAGATCATGTCTCATACATTCTCTCACGCTAATAATGATAAAACAAAAACAATAACAATAATAATGACATATTTTTAGTGATGAAAAATAACACATAAAACAGAATATGAGACAATATATCTTTCTTCTAATAAGGTTGTGATCTTGTTAATGTTGCAATAAGATTTTCATGAACCAAAAGTACTGGACTTTAAGGGGCATAGTGACTTACAGTGATGCTATGACCCTTATTCCCTAGGGCAGCAGGAGCTGGTTTGTAATATCTTTTAAGTCTACCCAATTGAGGAAGCACCTGCACCCTTTCATCTACTATATCAATGGGAGATTGAGACTTTCCATTCCCACAAACTGTCCAATTTGGGTTTATATTACCCCAATTCTTTGGTCCTTTGCCATTTCCTTCAGTATAGGTAAATTTCTCATCTGTTCAAAGTTTGTATCAAAGCCAAAATCAACAAAAGAGAAATGAAGCATCAAGAATTCCTAGGCATAACATGTATAGTATACACTTTTTGGGATTGACAAAAAAAATAGTAAGTTAATGGATATTTAATAGAAATTTATCTCTTGAACCAATCACATGCATGTTCATGATACATGCAGTGACACATTGTGATAGATGAAATGTCAATACATATAAGTAAGAAGAGCCTTAAATATCAACAACAATCAAATTTTTGTTACGTTAAGTGAGATCGATTATATGAATCGAATGAGAATAGGATAATAAAAAGAAACATTAGTAAGAAAAGAGTAAGTTTAATCTATCTGTGACCGAGGTTGTGAATAGTATGATGAATATATTTACGTATAAATCATTACTAAGTAGGGCGATAAGGTTATTGGTACTATGAATTTCATATTCACATATGTCATTAACAATGATATTTTTATTTTTAATGTTGAAACTAGCACTAATTCTGAAAGCCCAAACCAAGGCCCAAAGGATTTGCAAGCACCCTTCACTCACAATTGAACCTTTCCTTTTTTGGCAACTTTACATATTTCTGTTTTTATTGTTATTAGGATAGTTTCCATATTTAGTAATTTTTCTGTTTTATTGTTAGAAAGTTTTCTCTTCTTCTCTGGCTGACTTTCTCATATAAAGAAACCCATTGTGTGTTAGTTTTGATCATCAAGTTTCAATAAAATAATCATTTCCATCAATTTGATCATCATACAAGAAATCAAAGTTTGATTCTTGTTTTTTTTGTTTTAATCTTGTTGCTTAGTGAAGCCAAGATTTTCTTTTCTTTTCAACCATGAAAACCATGTCTTCACATGGTATCAGAGCACCCTTGTGAGGGTGACTCTGTTGCGCCAACTCTTTCTTCTTATTCTTCATATTCTTCTTATCCACTTCAACAACGTTAGAAAAGCTCTATCCTCCATCTCTGCTTAAATTTTGCATCATGGCGAACCAAGCTCCAAATCCTGTTCTTGATCCCACCAATCCTTATTACATGTACCCCAATGAAAACCTGGGAACCACATTAGTTTCAGCCCTATTGAATGGACAGAACTATCATGTATGGTCAAGAGTTATGACCATGGCCCTCAAAACAAAGAACAAGTTAGGATTCATTGATGGATCCATAACAAGACCCCCTTGCTTGATCCTTTGCATACTGCGTGGAAAAGATGCAACAATTTGGTTATGTCTTGGATAAGTCACTCAATCAAGCCATCTATAGCCCAAAGTGTGTTATGGATGGAAAGTGCTCAAGAAATTTGGGATGACTTGAAGGAGAGATACCATCAGGATGATATGTTCAGGATTTTAGAACTAATTGGAGAAATGCACTCCATTAGACAAGGCAATGCATCAATAGACAGATTCTATACACAAATGAAAGGATTATGGCAACAACTAGACAACTACAATCCAATTCCAACATGCTATTGTGAGATAAAGTGTCATTGTGCACTAATACCAACCATAAAGAAGTATAGAGAAAATGAGTACATATTTTGCTTTCTTAGAGGATTGAATGAACAATTCTCCAATGTTAGAAAACAAATTATGCTCATGGACCATATGCCCCCCATTGGAGAAGTCTTCTCCATATTGGTTCAACAAGAGAGGCAAATGTTCTTTGAAGAACCTAGCCTTTCAGCTAATATCTCTAGCAGCAATCATGACAACAAATCAAGAGGCAAAGGAACGGGATTTAGAGGAATTTCAACAAGCAGATCCAACATTCAAGGCGGGACATGTACCTTTGCAAGAGGAAGAGGACAAAAGTTATGTACATACTGTCAACGAAGTGGTTACACAAATGAAACCTGCTACAAGAAACATGGGTATCCACCAGGATACTTAACAAACTCTACCAATGTAAATTGCTACTCATGAACAGAACAACCCAATGAAATAACTGAAAATGAGGATAGTGAACCTAAAGAAGATAAGTTTGATCCAACATGTCTCTTATTTCCAGCTCAACACAATGCATTGAAGAATATGATACAAGAGTCCATGAAGCAGAACTCTCACACAACCAACCAAGTTAGTTCCCTTTCTGCATCTCTCCCTGCTTTTGATTCAGCTGATTCAGGTAAATCTCTAACCTCCTTATCACACAAAGTTAAATCGGATGGTTGGGTCTTGGACAAAGGAGCCACAGACCACGTCTGCCACTCCATGTTCCTTTATCAAGACTTCAAGAAGATCAAACCTCTATTAATTGCCTTACCTAATGGCAATCAGGTAGTAGCCCATCATTCAGGAACAATTGTGTTTTCTAATGACTTATACTTGACAAATGTCCTATATGTGCCTACATTTAACTTCAACCTTGTTTCCATATCTAAAATCACAACCTCCTTAGCTTGCACTTTAACTTTTTCAAACAATCACTGTCAAATTCAGGACACTCAATCCTTGAAGATGATTGGTGCAGCTGAGCTAAAGGGAGGGCTATATATGTTAAATCAATCCAGCAAGAACTATTGTGAACCACATCTTGTAAATCTGTATACTAGCTATGATGATTCGAACATTTGGCACTCTAGACATGGCCACCTATCTCATAAGAAAATGACTATCATGCAATCTGTTTTTCCCTCAATTAAATGTAATAAAATCTTAGAACCTTGTGAGGTATGCCACTTGGCCTAGCATAAAAGATTACCTTATCATGTTAGCACTTCTAAATCTGATGTTGCTTTTGATTTGATACATATAGATGTATGTGGACCTATCTCTACCCCATCAACCTTTGGTCATAAGTATTTCTTGACCATAGTTGAAAACAAAACTAGATTCACGTGGATATACTTTATGAAACACAAGACAGAGGCAAGCTCTATTGTGAAGGCTTTTGTAATCAATGCTCAAAACCACTTTGACAAGAGCATTAAAACCATTAGAAGTGACAATGGACAAGAGTTTGTCATGAAAGAATTTTATATAGAAAAGGGCATGGAACACCAAACATCATGTGTTGAGACACCTCAATAAAATGGTATTGTTGAAAAAAAAAAACCAACACATAATTGGTGTAGCTAGAGCTCTCATATTTCAATCTAATCTTCCTACTTGTTTTTGGAACTATGCTGTTTTTGGAACTATGTTGTTTCTCACTCTATTCATCTAATTAATAGACAACCTACTGTTTTCTTATCTAATAAATCATCTTTTGAAGAATTAAACAACAAGCTGCCTCATATTAATGCTTTAAAAGTTTTTGGTTGTCTTTGTTATGCATCTACTTGAACCTCTAATAGAAGAAAGTTTGATCCTAGATCAAGAAAATGCATATTTCTTGGTCACACTCATGGCACAAAATGATGCATTCTTATGGATTGCAACACAAATGAAATATTTGTATCTAGAAACACTGCATTTTTTGAGCATATCTTTCCTTTTTCTGTCAATGCATCTATCAATGGAAGTACTCATGACTAGATCCAACCTATCCTACCTACCAACCACATGAACATATTTGATTACCCCTCACATCATACCATAACCTCTGAGACTAACATCACTCAATCTCCTCCTATCACTGAACAACCCCTTCCTACACCATCAACCTCAACCAACACTGCTCCAACTAGACATCCTCAAAGAACCAGAAATCCCCCAACCTATCTAAAGGACTATTATTGGACCCTCCTTCACAAAACCAACCCACCCAAACCACATATTCCCTATCCTATCAGCAGCAACCTAACATATGACCACCTATCAGACAAACACAAACACTTCTCCTTATCCATCTCAGAAAACCAAAGCCCTGCAACCTATTTAGAAGCCATCCAACATAACCATTGGCAACAAGCCATATACACAGAACTAACTGCTCTAGCCAAAAACAATACCTGGATTCTTTCTAAACTTCTATCAGAATAAGAAAGTCATAGGCTGCAAATATATCTTTAAAATCAAACACAATGCTGATGGATCTATTGAAAGATGCAAAACAAGATTAGTGGCCAAAGGGTTCACTCAGACAGAAGGTGTCGATTATATGCAAACCTTCAGTCCAGTGGTCAAGATGACCACCATCAGGGTTCTTCTTTGCTTTGCCACCCTTCACAATTGACATCTACAAAAACTTGATATCAATAAACTTTTCTTCATGGAGACCTCAAGGAAGTTGTATACATAAAAGTGCCACCAGGTCTCAATGTTCCTGATCCATCTCTTGTTTGAAAACTTCAAAAGTCAATCTATGGCCTCAAACAAGCTAGTAGACAATGGCATGACAAACTCACCACCACTCTTCTGCAACTTGGTTATGTCAAATCCTTCTCTGACTACTCTCTTTTTATTCATAATACTAATGCATAAGGTTTTACAGCAATCTTATGTGGATGATTTAATTTTGACAAGAAACAATATTGACCAAATCAATCACACCAAGGCTATTCTTCACAATAAATTTAGCATCAAAGACCTTGGAGACTTGAAGTTTTTCTTAGGCATGAAAGTGGCTAGATCCAACAAAGGAATAGCTCTGTATCAGAGAAAGTACACATTGGAACTTCTTCAAGAAACAGGATATCTTGGAGCTAAACCAACTTCTACACCAATGGCCTACAATACAACACTTCACTTCCTACAGTAGACTCATGGGAAAATTACTCTACCTCACTCACACTCGACCTGATGTTTCATTTGTAGTGGGATGTCTTAGCCAATATCTAGCCTCTTCCACTGATCAACATTACAAGGCAGCCACTCACATCCTCAGATACTTAAAATTTTCTCTTGGCCAAGACATCTTCTTTCCCAGCCAAAACAACACCATCATACAAGGATACTCTGACTCGGATTGGGCCACATGCTTGGACACTAGAAAATCGATAACTAGATGGTGCTTCTTCATTGGATCAACTCTCATTTCCTGGAAAAGCAAAAAGCAGAACATAGTTTCCAGATCATCCTTAGAAGCTGAATACGGAGCTCTTTCTATGGCTGCTTGTGAGGCTCAATGACTTCTTTTCTTATTCAGAGATTTAGGCGTTGATCATCACAAACCAGTCAGTATTTTCTGTGACAACAATTCGGCCATTCACATAGCAGAAAACCCAGTTTTTCACGAAAGAACCAAACACATAGACATAGATTGTCATGTGGTTCGTGAAAGACTGGAAAATCACACCATTCACCTTCTACATATCCACATTTCCCTTCAACTCGCTGATATCTTCACAAAATCTCTATCTCCATCTCCTTTTCATAATGTTCTATCCAAACTTGGCACCATGGACATTCACATGCCAAGTTTGAAGGGGTGTGTTGAAACTAGCATTGATTCTGAAATCTCAAACTAAGGCCCAGAGGATTTGCAAGCACCTTTCACTCACAACTGAACATTTCCTTTTTTGGCAACTTTTCATATTTCTATTTTTACCGTTATTAGGATAATTTCCATATTTAGTAATTTTTCTATTTTATTGTTAGAAAGTTTTCTCTTCTTCTTCAGTTGGCTTTCTCATATAAAGAAAGCCACTTGTGTTAGTTTTGATCATCAAGTTTCAATAAAATAATCATTTCCATCAATTTGATCATCATACAAAAAATCAAAGTTTGATTCTTGTTTTTTTTTTGTTTTGATCTTGTTGCTTAGTGAAATCAAGATTTTCTTTTCTTTTCAACCATGAAAACCATGTCTTCACATGTAAAAAGATTAAATTTGTGATTCATTGATAAGGAGTATGAATAGACAGTTAGAAATGTTAATATAAAATGGCTTATTTAGTTTCTCAACTCAATTGATGAATGTCAACAAGAAAAATCAATTATCAAGGTTTGTGCATGCAAGAAAAGAAAAATCATAAAACATTATGTTTGTAGGAGCAACATTAAGAATCAAGACATTACATAATCCTTATTTCCTTCAATTGAACATGTGTCTTGGCATTATACACATGAATATCTTTCTTATGAAACCCTTCAATAAAAGAATCAAAGAAGTGCCAAATTAACATTTTCAATCACTACAAAACAATTCCAATTAAGAAGGTGGCAACAATTTCCATCAATTGAACACATTATTTATATATGACAACAATCTAAACCAATAAAAATAGACCATTGGTTCAATATATATTAACTCATACCAGCTTCAGAAATTGTGAGGAAGGAAGAGGAAATGAAAACCAAAAGGAGCAAAGAAAACAGGTTGCAGATTATGGAAAGGGTCATGGTTCTTTGAATATTGATTTCAAGATTGTGTAATATCTGTACATTGTGATGTTTGTGTCCATGAAATTATTTGATCATTCCGACTAATTATCCAAACCTTTAATTTTAATTAAACATGTAGTTTTAAGTCATTACTACATGATAAAAATATAAACGTGTCTTAAACTATTGATCCCGAAAAATAATTTATGATAGAGTGTAATATCTGTATATTGTCACTGTAAAGATTTATACACAATTACTACATTATCCACCACTCACTTATATTACTTTTTTGAAATGTCAATGATAATAAAATATAAATAATAGATAATATAATGACAATATATAAAACTCATATAATCTCAGTATATATATTTTTTTCTCTTTTATCTTATTGGGTATTTGATAATTTTGGAACAGTAGAGGAATGCTCACAGCCTTTAACCACTCTCTATTTGAAGGGAAGCTTGCCTTCAAATCATCCTACTATCACATAGGAAATTATTATTATTATTATTATTATTATTATTATTATTAGTAGGAATGTACATAGCCAAAAGATACACATAATAATATTATTTGTTATTTTGGTTATATTATGGCTATTGCATGCAGAAGAGGAACAGAAAAAGGAATCTAACCTTTAAGAAGGAACACATCAAAGGATTCAAAAGGTGAAAATAAATAAGATAACTAATATATTTATATTTATTATTAGTTATTAAAAATCGTAATATTGATGCAAAATTCTAATTCTACATTATATAATTTATTTACTTTCTGCACAACAATTTATTAAATGTTTATGCCTATTCAGAACCTGAATTTATTAGTTTAAGTGGTAGTTATTGTATTAAGACAAAATCTAACCTAATTCCATTACCCACTATATTACTTCTTTCATTCAAGCTTGCTTTTCAGATTCTTATACTAATAATGTTTTTTTTACTATATTACTTCTTTTATTCAAGCTTGCTTTTATGATTCTTATAGTAATAATGTTTTTCTCCACTTTTCTTATCCTATGCAAGATATATGGTAGATATTGGCTTATACAATAAGAACTGAGCCTTAGTTTTATTAACCGGATGGGCTACATATATTAAAATGACGTTATTTATCAAAAATCATGTTATTAAAAAAACAAATATATCTACCATTATTATTTGATTATTGGGTTGATTGATAATAATGCTTTATTACTGTACTTGTAAGTTAGTCATAAAAAGAATCACTATTTTGACACTATTCTCTAGATAATGTATATCCAAAAAAGGCTTGGGAAATAGTTTTCAACTTTGTTAAGAGGAAGAGATATGTAACTTGGATAAATAAATTAAATAAACAAATCTGAATTTTATTACATGTTTTCCTTTTCTTTTGTCTGAATCACTTCCTATTAAGGTTCTCAATCTAGATAAAACGCATACAAGATAACTTTAACAGCATCTATGTCATTCAAGAAATGGTGTGAGCAAAACTATTCTAATTCCTTTGTGTTTGCCTGATTTTTTGTATGCATAACCCCTTTTTTTCTTCTGTAAAATCCATGTCCAACAAGAAGCATGGGGTTAAGGGCAGGTACCTACAGCATCAATTCCTTGTTACTGAAGTTAGTGAATCGCGTATATCTGACAATTAGTGTTTGTTTGCAAGTTGATTTTTAGAGAAGAAGGAAGAGAAAGTAAAGGTTTGAGGGTCATCTCACAAGTGTAGTTCAGAGCTCTGAAGCATTTCCCATCCCTCCATTGCCCTTCAGTAACTTAACTCGCAAAGAGACCCTTAGTGAGGCATGTTCCTGGCTCCTTTTCCAATGTCTAGTTCTTTGATGCTTGGAAGTTATATTACTCGATACAGTTCAAGCTTGGAATATCTACATGCAAATCTTATTGGATCAATGGCCTGAGTCAGACCAACAGGGAAACAAACCATAATGGACTGAATCACTTTCAATGAACCAAGTATAGGAGTTATGGTTACCTGCAAAAGCAGTTAGAGCCACTTATTTCAAACCATCATGAAACTCGGGTCCACCATCGATGAGGAGGAATGTTACTTTCAATCGAGTACTTTTAATCGAACCAGGCACAGGGACGTTGAAGCCCTCACCGAGAATCCTCCTCTTACCATCGAGAATATGAATATGAATGTCCATGTGTCTTCCATTGATGTTGCGATTGTTGTCCATAATACCGTCTGCTAGAAGTTTTGTCAGAGGGAGATCTATAAACACCAGATGGTGTTCCGTACCCATAAAAATTTGAAGATCTGCTGCATGTGCCACCTTGGCTACTTTGACGAGCTTTCCTTATCTCTTCTTCCAAATCATATTCTGCGCGCTGTAATCAATGAAAAACAGAAGCTTGTCAATTTTTAAAATTAATTAGAAACAAAAAACACACCCCTGCTGAAAATTAAGGAGCTCAACTAATCTCATATTTTAAACAAGTTTCTCCACAACCAACGAAGGAAAATGGAAAACAAAGGATAACTCAACTAGTCTCAAATATTAAGTACCACATCAGTTAAGAATAACCGTTTATAATGATCACATCCCCCATGAGCTAGTTTTTTATGGGAGGAACTACATCTAGTTACTCTAATATGATATCAGATCCTATGCTAATGTTAGGCCCACCATAGATGCCCAGTATTATGAAGTATTAACTTAATGCTCCAGATGTATAGTCCTGAGAATGAGGTGGGTGTGTTAACTGTTAAGTGTCAAATCCCACATCGGGAATCATTTAAAATGACTACCTTCCCCATGAGCTAGTTTTACTTCTAAGATGGAGTTATGTCTAGTTATTATGAAGAAAAAACTTATCGCAATCGAAGGTTGAGATAATTTGTGCTTTTAACTTATCTACTCTCACATGAAAATATTTTGAACTGGCTTGAATGTGGAATTTGGTTTGCATATTCTGATTACCTTACAGATTTATATAGGTTTGATCTCTATTATAGCCATAGGACAAGGTCAAATGTTGAGTATGGTGCCTTTTCATGGAGGAAGGTTAGTGTCTTGATGGAAGAGTAAGCAAATTGGATAACAGGAATGGCTCATAATAAGTGTGAAATAACACATGCTTTTGTCGCATTACTTTTTAGTTTGTACTCGGTTTTTCATGAAAAGAGAAAACACAGACTGCTGTCATTTTCTTATAGAAGAGCTTTTGCTCGACACACCGTTTGCTTGAGATAAGTGCTTAAGACAGGAGTGTACTTGACCATTTCAGTAGAGCATATTAGTGATCATATAGAAAACACTTAGAGCTACAAAGATAGTACTGTAACCCATCCAATTATTATTTTTTATCTGTCTCCCTCAAGCCTGACTTATTTATGTATTAAGATTCATAAACTAAGTAATAAAATGGTCTAACCTTGGCAGGGTCAGAGAGCACAGCATATGCCTCTCCAATCATTTTGAAAAGCCTATCAGCATCCTTGTGCACCTCCTGTGAAATTTCCTTCCAGACTTGGCCTTCATCTCCGATTTCACTTCTTGGCAGCAATTGTCCAGCCTAGACTCAAACAAGAAACAGATGGAAGAAAGTTTTGTAATATTAGTTTAGAAACTAAATTTTTTTATATTAAGCTGATATAACAGGTATGGAAAGACTCAAACTTTGTCTGGGTGATGTCTGAGAGCTGCCTTGTGATATGCCTTCTTGATATCAGATGATGTATCAGCTGCTTTAATTCCACTGGTGTTGACATTATAAAGAATATAATTTAGATTTGGAGGCTTTAAGTTAGCAACTATTAATAGTAGAAAACTCAGGAGTCCAATGCATATTAAACAACATTGACACTTGTAATCGTAAATTGGCATTTTGACAACCCAGATAGTGGGTAGTGTCATTTTAATTGTTTTCTGAAAGGTTTCTTCTTTGTGTAATTAGTCACTTTACATATACAGTATGATTTACAAAAAAAGTTCAGAAAAGTCTGTGGTGGCTTAACGTAAGGTCATCAAGTACTTTTTAATCGTTACCCTAACTTCTTTTGCTTTAGATAGTTTGAGGAGAATGGGATAGGATTATCTTTGTGACCTCTCTAAAATGGATAGTATGATATATAGTTCTCTTTTGGTGCTTCCCCTTCCCTCCTTTCCCCATCAAAAAAAACTCGCAAAGAGAATGGAATTGAACTTTGATCTGGCAACCAGGTTACTATCCATATTGGCTCCAATCCAAGGTCCTATGACAGAATAAAGCATATAGAAGCTGATTGTGATTCTCATCGTTACAAGATTCAACATGGACTTACTATTACCATAATGTTAAGATTGGAGATAAACTGGCTGATATTGATACGGTGATACCCAAGCTCTAAATGGGAAAAGGGAAACTATATCTGTAACAAGTTGGGCATGATTATCATTCATGGCCAATGAAGGTTGGCTCAATTGGTTGGATCAAACTGTGTCAAAGCAAGTCTGGGGTTTGATTCGTGCCGGCAGTCCTTCAATGATAGATCATCTATAACGACTTTTGTAACCATCTCTACGGCTTGTAGCATGCCTTGACCTTAAAGCTTAGAATAAGGCTATTTCCCCCAACCAAAATTCTTGTGTACCCCAACAAAATTCCATGAACCAGCTTAAGGAAGAGTTTTGCTTATCTTAGCATTGTGCATATCCCTGTGTAAACTATGAATGTGTATACAGCTATTGCTAGGCAAATAACTTGATTTGAGGTTCCTGTTACTCAGAAAACTATCTATGTTCCTCATCTAACTTAATAAAAAAATGCTGCTACCTACTGAGGCTCATACATGTGTCTTTCCTGTAAATGACTACGAAAAATGGGAACAGGGCCTTCTGAGTCCCGAGACATTCGTTTTTGTGAAATCCACCCCCCCAAATGTACGGATGAATTTACACAATTGAATAAAACAAACTTACAGGATGAGGTAAAAGTCCAAAGGGATTTCCTTTTTGGCTTGATCTTCCACAGAAAGCAGCCATTGATGAGCCTGCCTTGACTCTTTCACTCCATTTGATCCACTTGGTGAGTCAGATTGTTTGGTCTTATCATCGGATTGAGTTTCAAGAACAGATATAAATTTCCTAAGGTCACAAGCTGCTTGACCATAATCTCTAACCTTCTCATGTAAGGTGGCTCTTCTTGAAATTGCCTGCAAAACAACAGTAATCAGGTCCCCCTCTCTCGGCTATGTAAATTCAACAAGAAAAATATCATATTCCATGAAACTCATCAATTCAAATGAAGTTTTGTATGTAGTTCATTTTAGTTCCCCATTTTTTAACAAGAGCATTCAGGTAGAAAATCCAAATAATCAATCATTAGTTGAATTAATTAATTGAAGGGACTTCAGAGAAGCATACCTTTGCATACACTCCATTGATGGCCATAGCCATACTGCAGTCTGCAATGGCATCAGCAATTTGGCCTAAAGCTTGATGAGCAGCAGCACGATTGCAGAAACATATAGCTGCAAAAGGACGTGATTTGATATTGCTAGATAAAGCAACAGTGTAACTCTCCACTGCTTCTTTATACTTTCCCAATTTAAACTTCTCATTTCCTGCAGTCTGTTGTTAAGAAAAATAATAGGCATAAATGTAGTTTTAATAAGAATAATGCTGCAGATTATACAAACCCACAAATTTGAAAATGGTTCAATTAAAGGAGTGTGAAGCAAATCTACTCATTCTCATGTATAACCTGAATTGAACAGGAGTTAAAAATATTAATTTTGTCATATGATAGATTTAAAAAAGAACATGAATTATCTTCCCCTTTATGATAAAAATAATTTTCCATCAGAGAACTGCATAATGGTACTTTATTGTGATGCTTTTCTCATGACAACGGTTCTCATGAATTGAATAAAAAATATTTATTTCAGACATGGAATATATTATAATAGTACATATCACCGTTGTCCATAAAAGGACAGCAGTAAGTTTGTAGTATGAATGACATGTGTCTAAACCCGAGGACAGTCAAAACGGTTCAATAACTAATATTCAGGGATTAATTTAGAAATATGAGTATCTTGAAATCACCTTGTGATCTAGAAGTTCTCTTATTGTAGCAGCTAGTGACAGTGACTCTTCAATGTAATCAATCACACACCTGCATGATTAAAATGAACATAAGACACCTCTAGCATTTGAAAATTAGAATATGCATCTTGATTGAAGTGGCAATTGAAAATTTAGCCCTGTTTGTTAATTGATTGAGTTACCTGTCATTGACAGATACAACTTGCTGTAATTTCTCAAGAACGTTAAGTGATGCCTCAAGCTTTCCAAGATGAAAGTAACACTTTGATATCAATGACCACCTCCACAAGTTTACGGATGTATAACTATCACACGTGGAAATATTGGAATTGTTGCCACTGTTTGACAAGGCCACAGAGTTCTGTTCTGCAAGATATTGGCTATGTTCACAAAGCTGAATTGCTGCATCATACTTTTGCAGCTGCAAGGTTTCACAGTAAATATACAGAATTTTTATCAGCCACAACATAAAAACTAATTCAGTAAAATAACAACAACAAAAGAAATAAGAACGCATATTGATGATTGGAACAAGGAATCGGAATAGAAAATACCAAACATAGAGCCTCTGCTTTCATTTGAAGCAATTTTTCTGAGTATGAACTTATTGACAATGTTGTTGTAAGTAGTTCCAAAGCATTACCAGCTGCATCAGAAGTCCTCTTCTTCAAAAGTTCAGCAGCACCATTTAGACACTCAACCACTTTCTGTTAATACAGAATAACACTTGTTAGACATCTTCAAAAGATCTGCTCAATTGCTCACCTAGAGGCAAGCAAACAAATAAAAATAGAAGAGCAAAAATGAAGATTAATTGCTTACTGAAAAACTAATATGTAAGGTAGTGGTAATAACCAATAATAATTTGTCCAATATAGAAGCTGACAATAATATGAACCTACCTAGAAAATGAAACGACCATTGACATGCAAACTGAAAGCATCTAAAAAATGTCTCAAGGCAAAACTATCACAATTTTCTGCCCACATATAAAGAAATAATGAAAATCACTAAAATACCTGAGCCTTCTGTAACCCTTCAGCTGCTTCTACTATGACCCTCCGATCCAAACAAACAACACTACCTGATTCCATGCACTTATTAAAACACTGCTGAGCATTTTCTACTTCTCCTAGCAAAAGGTGACAGCTGGAGAAGAAAAACATATTTTATTACCTCAGGGGAACAAAAAAACCAGAAATCGCTATAGTTAGTAATCTAAAACAAAACAATTACAAACAAAAACCCTTACTTAGCAATTCTCATCTGTGCTTTCTGAAAGGTAGGATCCAGAGAAGTAGCCAACTGGCAATCCCCCAGAGCTTCTCTAATCCTTCCAAGTCTCATGCGTGTGGCTGCACGGTTGCTATAGCATAGTAAAAGGAGCTTAATCAAACATCCTGGTCTTTCACTTGAGGGGACAGAATTTATTCCTAGTGTGTAGAAGTCCTCAGCTTCAGAAAGATCCCCATCTTTATATGCTTGGTTTCCCCTAGATTAAATCATGATTGCAAAGTACAAACTATAAGCAAAGAGTATAAATTTCAACAACATCTAACAGAAATCAACATAGTCAAATATCAAATTAACAATTTTTGATAGAGATGGTTTTTCGTGTTAATTTTATGCTAGCACCTGAGTCTCCACTTTTCACAGGCTTCATGAATTGCAGATGAGTATGCAATACCCCCTTCCTTGAACTGGTCATGTGTCTGAGGCCTATTCACCCCATCAGATTGTGATGACATGTTGGCAGTAGTAAGTGGTGAAAATTGAACAGAAGATTTAAACTTCCCATTCATATCTGGAGATATAACAAATGTGTTGCAGCCCTTTCTCCTTCTATATTTCTTCTTCTGTTTACACTTAAATGAAGAAGTACCCTGTACAGTTGATGATGCAGAAAATGCAAAATCTGTCTCCTTTGAATCACCCGGACCATGAACAAAACAAAATAGATCAGCTTTATGCTTTTCGGTGTTTGAGCTAAAGTCAATCCCAGCATCTATAGAAGCACCTACTATACTACTGTTGAACTGCTCGGTTTTCAAACTAGGCCAGACTAATTCGGGGCCAGAAGAATGAAAATTCCCAACACCGCGACTTCCATTGCGTGAAAATAACTTGCCGCTATCTAGATCTCCGTGTCTTTGATCAGTTGTATTAGTATCTACTGCTCTGTTTGCAGCAGCAAAGTGTTCATCTTTATAATCAGTGGGAAATTTTGAGTGCAAATCATTTAATTCTTCTGATGCTTTTACATCTTGATCATCTGCTCTTGTTTCTTGATAAGGAGAAAAATCCATGGGTGAGTGGCTACCAGAACAATGTGGGGATTCAAGGGAACTGTTTTCCTTTAACAAATGATCCAGACTTGTAGGTTTCTTATTCAGGGAATGTGGCTTCAATTTTCTCCTTGTATGTTTCGATCCTTTTTCTTTAGAAGATCTTCCCTTTTTTGTCAATTCAGATTTTTTATTCAACTCCGGAAATAAGTTCTCTCTAAAACAAGAAGGATCCCATGTTGGGGGTTTAAAGTCCATAAAAGGCTCCTTTGATGTGTCTGGGGTTCTTGTAAAACTATTCTTGCTCTTATCATGACCCTCACTAACGGGATAGCTGGTGGAAGCATAATTATTTCGAATGGAGTCCAGACCAAATGATGAGGAGGAAAATGGTTCTGTAGCTCCGTTCAGTTGTGATTCTTCAGATGCTGGAATTTTTCCACACTGAAATTGTCTGATACCTTCTTCTCTAGTAGATGGCTTAGAGCAAGGGGCACCTGCGGAACCACATGCAATACCACAACCAGTTCCATTTTTATCATCATTCCTTTCACATTCTTTGAAAAACTTCCCACCAATATTCTCAGAAGTAGCATCAGTACAAGACTCTTGACAACTAGAATTAGTTCCTGAACTAACACCAAAATTGCCACAACCCTTCTCACTTCCTCCAAACACAAAACCACCAATACTACTTACATATGAATTAGTAGAACCTCTGTTGATACCAGCACCCTCACATTGATTGATGCTCAGTTTCTTTATCTCATCAGTTAATTTATACGAAGGAAAAACACTATAAGCAGTAGAACTGCAATTACTACTTCCACATTCACTCTTACCTTTATCAATATCATTATCACCCAAATGACCATTCTGATGAACATCTTTATTTGTTCCAGTAACACTATCCAAATTTCTCATGCCGCCAAGAGACTCCTGCTTTTCCACATTAAAATTTGGCACTTTACCGCTACGATCATCACCGAAAACAAAATCAAAACACTTCGGCTTTTCACACTCAACCTCACCAGATTTTCCCTTTTCTGAATTAGAACTAGAACCCAAATTGTTTCCTTTAGAATTAAAAACAAAACCCTCACTACTAAACTCTCCCTCGCCAGAAACAATCCTCGCTTCATTTTCTTGCGAATTCGATTCCACCTCACTCCCTTTAGCACTAAACACAAATTCCACGCCACCACTATTCCTAAACTCCGTTTCTTTCTCAATTTTCAAATCTTCTTTCTGCTCGTAATTCAAATCCCTACCAGAACCAGAAGCGGAGAACACAAAACCAGTGTCCCCAAACTTGCGAGAACTATCATCACTAACAACATTGACGGTTACCTGATCGTAGCAAAACGGATTGAATCCGGAGGCGGTGGTTCTTGTTCTGGACTTCGCGGAATGTTTCCTCAGCTTAACGAGGCGAGGTTTTGATCTCGCGCGTGCGGTGGAGGAAGAGGGTAAGGTGCCGGCGTTGAAATGAGGGAAAGGTGTTTGATGAAGAGGTTGAAGAGGAGGAGGAGGAGGAGAGTGAGAGGTGGAATCGACGGAGGAAGTGTTGATCGGAGATCGGAGGTTCGCCGTCGCCGTCGACATTGGCGTGCACGGAGGAGCGAGGAGGAGTAGGGTTTTAAGATTGATTTGTTTATTGAGTTTAGATTTTTTGAAATTCAAATTGTTAGTACTCTAATATGAAATTTGGTGGTTAAATACTGAAGTTTAATACATAAATTAAATTATGACAAAAAAAATTGTATGCACTAATGTTTATACAATGTCATCTCATCAACAAACAAGACATTAATATGGATGGAGGGTTAAATATGAATCCCGGTTAATTTTTTATTTAAAAAAGATGAGGAGTATATTTATTAGTATAAAAAATGTTGATAAATCATTCACAATTCATATTTAATTATTATTTCTTTTTAAAAATACAAATAAATTATGAATAATATAATAAGTGTAGAGTTTAAAATCTATGCATTGTCATTACAATATTTTTATACTTCCAAGTCATCATTTATTATTTTTGTTTGAAAATTAACGATACTTAACATATGAATAATTGATGATTTGATGAAAATACAGAAAACACATCCACTATCAATATATACATATTAAATCTATAAGTGTATATAAATCTTTATACATGAATATTATATTCTAAATTAAATTATATGGTAGACTATAAGTATTTCATATCATACTATCATTATACTATACAGAGAATATATTATACTTGTACCGTTTCAAAGTATTGACGATGATGACTAAAATGGGGAAAGTATATGTTTCTTATTTGGACCTAATGTGAAATTTAGGCATGTGCTTAAGAAATATTTGATACTTTTCTTTTATTTATTTGATACAATAATAAGTTATCTTCATGTCAAACATATGCTTAAAATTAGAATTAATATCATACATATATATATATATATATATATTTCTTTTATTTATAAATTGAGAAAAATATATATATACTAATATTGTAAGAGTTTTATACACCATTTTATCTATCAACCATCATTCATTTTCAATTATGATTAACTTTTCAGAAAAAATAAATCAATGATAGATAATGTAATAACTGTATACAAATCTTTACATTAATATTATATAAATTTTATCTTATAAATTTGTGTAATATAACTAAATTGTATCATATCTTTAAATTTCAAAAATTAATCCATACATCCATATGGTGTCATAATATGTAATATGTATATGGAATTTATGAATAGTCAAGTACCTATTAGATTATATCTACAATCCATTCTGGGAGCCACTCTTTTAGGAAAGCAAGATCTTCAATCCCAAGAAACTCCATCTCTTTTTGTCTATATCCAATCAAATTACACCATCACATATAATTTATTTTTATGATTTTTTTATTTAATTGAATGACACAAAGGATGTCCATTCCTCTTTTAGACATGTGTGCCATGTGTTGTGTAGCAATGACACTAGTACTAGTATAATGTCTACCTAAATTAGGGCAGATATAGAATGCCCATTTATGAAAATGGCATGAAATATTTCTAAATATAGGCATAGCAGGCTTACGAATCACTCACTATACAATAAAAAAATAAAAAAAACATAAAATAAACAAAATTAAAAAAATTACACATCAAACAATTTAACATTATAAAAAATCAAAACATAATCCTTAATTATTATAATTAAGATCATAATGTATGCGGGTCGTCCACCCGGCACGTTAGAAAAGCCCATGGGCGAAGCAGACATTTTGGGCTAATGGCCAAATTTTTCATGCCTTATCTACCCAATAACCACGAGTGGACCCCATTGGGGTAGCCCAAATTGCCAAGTAGCCAGAATCTAAATTATTATGCTATAACATGCAAATCAGCTTTTATATCAAATTTCATATTATTGGTATAGAACTAAATGCCTTGGAATCTAATGCAATAGTCACCTTAAAAGTGATTCAGCCAAATTATATTACAACAATAGTTCAATTCACAGCAAAACAAGTAATCATGTTTCCAATGATATAAGCTAACACAACCTTGATTATCTCATCATGCTATGCTTGCAGATGGCTTTGATTTCTTAGGTGGTGGGTTTCCTCCAGAGATAAGCACATACAAATAAAAGCAGAGCATTGCAGAACTGCAACCACAAATTTCAAGCATGCATGTTGGAGTCAGACTCAGAGTGAAATCAGGACAATCAAGCAACTGAAGACTGAAAGAACAAATCATAATTTCAAGGTCCAAAATAAAAGTAGTTGGTTGGAGGATAGAGTGAGATACCTTATAATAGCACTGAAGCCAGTTGGAAATAATTTATTTGCCTGCATGCAGAAAAGCAAATAAGTAAAGGGCGGCGCAGTGTATAAGGCTCTCACTTAGTGGAGTCTGGAGAGGGTAGATGTATACAGCCTTACCCCGCAAGCGGAGAGACTCTTTTGAGGATATGAACTTGTGACCTCGTGGTCACTAAGCAACAATCTTATCATTGTACGAAGCTCACCCTCCAGAAAAGCAAATAAGTGTACCAATAAAATGAGGATCTATGATAAGGAACAACATTTGTCAAAATAGATGTACTACCAATGAGTAGCTCTGAAAATTCTTCCAGATAAGAATCCCTGACAATGCTGCAAAATAAGGAAACAAGTCAAGAGATATCCTTAAAGTTATCTAGATAACTTTATGCTGCAACCTTTTTAAGTTTCTCTCTTTTTAAGTTCCAAGGCCTGTGATGTTTCAATGTCGATGATATCATATACCTGCTTGTCCTAGAATAAATGGTAAACTCGATTTTCCTTGCCTCCAAACCTTCAAGCTAAGGGTGCTGAGGAAGAGTAAAGCACCACCAAAGAGCACACCACTGCTCAGTGTTGCAGGACTCCGTGAGAAAAGGAATCCAACAATCCCTCCGGTTAGAACAAATCCACCTGCAACAAAAGAAAGGTAACATATGACATCTTTGTTTGAATAGAGGTAATAGCGTAATAGGGCATAAGTCATTACACTATTATTGATGTTACAGTCAAAAGGTCACCAACAAATTCGAGACTCTGTTCAGCACAATGTTCTATTTTAAACTAGCAGAGAAATGCAAAATGGTCAATAAGTCATTATGTATAAAAGGCTTGCCTTCATAACTCCTTGTTTGAGGCAAATCCAGTCACTATATAATGAGGAATAAAAAGTGCAGAGTGGCACATGTATATCACATGCAGCTTCCCAATAATGCCCAAAAAACACCTTTCTTTTATCCATTCACGCAAGTATAGTCAAAATATTAATCAATAAACCTTTTAAAATCTTGTAGCGTTGATTGAACTTTTAACCCTCCATTGTCAAAATCAACTTTTTCTCTTTTGTTTCAAAAGGCAGTTGAAATTTACGAAGGGTTAATGCTTGACAATTGAAAGAAGAGAAGCACAAAATTGATTGATTTTGATAACTAAAGGAGTAAAGGGACTAAAAATGAAATTGAACCGATTAACCAAACTTTTATCGACCAACAATGAAGTTAAATGTATTATGACTTATATGTTAAGTCATGTAACATGCAAATTATCAAACAAGGAACACTTACCAAAGGGAATGCCTAAACAAAAATCATGAATTTTTGCAGTCCCTTTCTGCTGACTATTAACTTCCTGCTTCACCTCTCCTAATTTTTCAGCGTCGTGGTCTTCTTTTGTTAAATGTGAATTCAGGTTTTCTTCAACTTGCAATTTTGACACATCAGCGGCATAACTTAGTGCGCTATTGGTATCAGAACCAGTACTATCAGTACCATCCCTCTCCAGACTCATAACAACTGATAACTATAGGAGATATGGTTCCTGTTTAGTATGAATAAGAAATAATTTCTCTGGCAAAATTTTATATAACAAAAAATATATTCTTTATGCAAGTCAGTTCAATAAATTTCTAGGAATTTGCCCTGCAATCTCAAAGGAGTGAGAGGGATATCTACAAGCATATAGATTTAATACCATTTCCACTAAATACAGACTTAGAGATGAATGTTTTGTCATTGAACATGAATTATGATAGAGGCATAAGCATTATGGCATTGTTCGTCCATGTAGCCGGCCCCACCTAATGGGATAAAGGCTTGGTTATTGTTGTTCCGCTAAATACAGACAAATTTGCCTGTATGATAAAACCTAACTATTTGAGCATTTGGTTAGATCATTAATGCCAACTTGTTCATATACATTTGTAGCACTACATTATGCATTCTCACTAGAATTACATACACATACAGTGATACTGACATACTTGTTCATCAAAGCATAATGATCAATTATAAATAGCATAATAATTGCAATTCTGTTCCCCCCTCTTTGGTCCAAGACCTTCTCCGGAAATCACTTCGGACACCGACTAATCTGAGTCAAGTGGGAATGACTCATTTAATTGGGCAAAGCTCTTCTTTTTTACATCTGAAAAACTCAAACCACATTGCTTCGGGAGAACCAAGCTCCTTAATTTGCAAATGAGCATAAACTCATCTCTAATGTTTCTAGGTGAAAAACAACCAAATTTGTACCCTATGTTTTCGGACATGATTATCTGATAATAATCAGATTATATCTAATCTGAACCAAACACATAGTTCCCCCTTCACCCCTTGAGCATCCTAAGGAGTAAGGACCCTCTGGGCCTATGAATTTACTTAGTGTACACCCTTTAAGCTTAAATAGAGTCTCTGTGACTCGAACTTTGACGTCAGTGACCTATAGCCACAGATTCCATTTACTTGCTATCACTAAGTTACACTATTTCATGACTCCAAACTCTTTTCATTCTCTCTATTACCCTCCAAAAACCGACCTACAAACTCTATGAAAATTAATTAAATCTGATTGCCCTCTTGTTCTAACATCAATGTAATGAAAAACATCACATTGAATGAAAATTGATCAAACTCAAATATGAATGAATTAGTCCAAAAAAATTATTATATAAGCAGAAATTGTTACAAACTAATGATACACTCAAATAATAACTGTATATTTAAACTAAAAGTAATCTCAAAGAAAATTAAACTAATTATTCTTTATCAATCCAAATATATCTAATAGAAACAACATAGACACACAGAATTCAGTATTTATATTGCGAATAAATGAAAGAAAAAGGGTAAAAGTTGTGACCTTGGAGTAAGAACGATGGGAAGGGCATAATTGGAAATGTGTATGTTTGTGAATCTGGAAAGTTCTATGAACAGCAGAGAAGCATGAGAGCTGAGAGATGGTGGACGCCATGGCACAAATCGGAGTTCAAATCTGCAATGAGTGTAAATTCTAACCTGAAATCGATGAACCCTAAAATTCAATTCGAATTAACGTTTTGTTATAATTATACCAATATTAATTTATTATGCTTTTTTGGTTACTTCCTTCAAATATATGTTATTTTTTCCCATAATATTGTAGTATGTTTTTATCTTGTGAAAACAAAGTATTTTCTGCATAGTTATAAAAACCGTATCGTACCGGCCGGTTCAACCGGAAAACCGGTGAACCGGCCCCCTAACCGGTACGGTACAGGTGTTGAACCGACCAAGTATCAAAACCGGTAAAAAATGGTCAAAACCGGTGAACCGACCGATATTTTACTAAACCGGTTGGTTTAGATACATATATTTTTTTTTTTTTTAAAAACTTAAAAACTCATTACAATGTGACCCATCTTTCCCACTCTTCTTCTTTAACTTTGACTCCTTAATGTTAAAGGTTAAAACTCTAAATTTATTTGTTTTATAGAGTGAGTTGTGAAGTTATGTCATTTATTTATATTTTGTGGTTGTTAAGTGATACTTTTGCATTGATATATGTTTTTTAATTTAGATTTTGAATTTGTTAAAGACTTAAAGTTGTTTATTTATGTAAAATTTGAGTAGATTATAAATATGGATTATAAATTTGAGTATCTACCTATTTGGAATTTTTTTTGTTATAGGTTTATATATATATAAATATAAGTATGTATGTCCGGTTTAACCGGCATGCGGTTTAATTACTGAACCACTATACCAGTACCCTGACCGGTTTGATAACCGGTACGGTTTTAACAACACTGATTTTCTATATTAGAAAATAAGTTATGTCATTCCACTATTAAAACCACAAAATGTATTCTATTTAGTGGTCAGAGTAAATAATTTAGAGTGTAATATGTATATATTGACAATGTAAAATTTTATACACAATCAATGTACTATTAACCTTTCATTTGAATTACTTTTTTAAAAAAGTCAATGATTATTAAAAATGAATGGTAGATGATGCACTGACAGCATAAAAAATTCTTACATTGTCAGTGTATACATCCTTTTCTCAATAATTTATCTCTATATCCTAATAAGAGTAATTGAGTTGGAATGGCAGCACGGTGGAGGTGGGCGTGTACTTACCCAACCCCAAACCTAAAATCCAAAATCCAAAATTCAAACTCGAATTAAGTGGGGTTGAAAACAATATTACTTGTTGTAGAATAATTCAAATAAATTCTAACTTGCTATTGTTAGAAAGGGTTAGTTGGGTTGGGTAGTTGAATATAGTTGGAAAGTTAGTTTTCAGTTTTCTGTTATTGAACAAAACCTTCTATATAAGGGAGTGTATTATCATCGATGAAGTGTGAAATACAAGAGGTTCAAATGGCAACTTACCAGGGGTGAATCTTCCCATTCTTACTGAGAAGAATTGGGATCAGTGGACCATACAAATGAAAATATTGTTTGGAGTTCAAGAAGTTCTTGATGTGGTAGAAAATGGGCTTCCACCTCAGAAATCAGGAATGACTGAGGCACAGAAAACGACTCATCAAGAATTAAGGAGGAAAGATTGCAAGGCCATGTTTCTCCTACACCAATGTGTGGATGATACGCATTTTGAGAAAGTAGCAAATGCATCCTCGACAAATGGGACATGGGATATATTGCAAAGGGCTCACATTGGTGGTGAGAAGATAAGGAAGGTGAAGTTGTAGACCCTTCGAAGACAATATGAGGTAGTGCAGATGGAGGAGAATGAGAAGATTGGTGAATACTTCACCAGAATTCTCACAATTACCAATATGATGAAGGGTTGTGGAGAAAACATCACTAACTTGATGATAATAGAGAAAACTCTTCGATCTCTATCTCCTAAATTCGACTACATAGTTGTTGCAATAGAGGAATCCAAAGACATTGATATGATGAAGATAAAGGAACTGCAAAGCTCCTTAGAAGCCCATGAAATGTGATTAGCTTATCGTTGCTCTGGAAGAAGTACAGAACAAGTCTTAAAACCTGCAATTGATGGAAACAATGATAGGAGGAAGAAACA
Organism: Lupinus angustifolius; assembly: GCF_001865875.1. Taxonomy (NCBI): domain Eukaryota; kingdom Viridiplantae; phylum Streptophyta; class Magnoliopsida; order Fabales; family Fabaceae; genus Lupinus; species Lupinus angustifolius. The sequence goes on along the minus strand of NC_032017.1, from coordinate 4,051,334 downwards.
TTGGAAGGGAAAACACAAGTTCATCAAGTCAAAATGGCCTCAAGGAAGTGACAACTCAAGAAATGATCTTGATAAGGCAGAATCCTACACAAAAGGAGGATCTGCAAGAAACTATGGGAATCAGACCCAAAAGAAGAAGACTGATAAAAGGTATGTTGAGTGTTATAAATGTCACAAACTAGGACATTACTCATATGAATGCAATTTTGGGTCATGGTCCAATGGAAAAGCAAAACAGCAAAGACATGAAAAAAGAGAAGCCTATGCAGCAAGGGAGGAGTCTGATGAGGATCCAATTATGCTCATGGTTACAACAACTCCAGTTATAGGTACTGAAACTCACTCTTGGTACCTAGACTCTGGATGTTCTAACCACATGACAAGTCATAAGGAGTGGCTAATGGAAATAGATGCATCAAAAACTAGCAAAGTTAAGTTTGCTGATGATAGAACATTGCAAATAGAAGGCAGTGGAAATGTAGTAATTCATACAAAAGATGGAGAGACTGCAGTAATAGAGAATGTACTCTATGTTCCTGAAATAAAGTGTAACTTGCTTAGCATTGGTCAGTTAGTTGAGAAAGGCTACTCTGTTTTGATGAATAATGAGCAATTTTAGTTGTTTGATGTTGATCAGAGGCTGATATTGAAGACTAACATCTTAAAGAACAGAACATTCCAAGTGAATCTAAGGGCAGCAGAGGTTCAATGCTTGGCTGCACATGGACCTGAACAAGAATGTTGGACTTGGCACTCTAGGTATGATCGCCTAAACTTTAAAAGTCTTCATCAATTAGGTAGCCACAAAATGGTATCTGGATTTCCAATTACTGAGGTACCTAAGAAATTATGTGAAGTTTGTTTGATTGGTAAACAGACTAGAAACACATTCCAGTCTGAATTAAGAATGAGGGCTAAAGATGTATTGGAAGTAGTCCATTCTGACATTTGTGGACCATTTGAGGTTTCTTCCTTGGGAGGAAACAAATTCTTCATCAGTTTTGTAGATGAGTATGGTAGGATGTTGTGGGTGTATCTCATCAAACAAAAGAGTGAAGCCTTTACAACCTTCGTGAATTTTAAAACAACAATGGAAAGACAAAGTGGAAGACTTATTAAAATCCTAAGAATTGATGGTGGAGGGGAGTATACCTCAAAAAAATTTGTTGATTTTTGCTTGAAAATTGGAATTCAACATAAGATAACAACTCCTTATACACCACAACACAATGGCTTGGCTGAAAGAAGGAATAGGACCATACTTAATATGGTAAGGAGCATGTTGAAGGAGAAAAGTTTACCTTCAAACCTTTGGGGATAGGCAGTAGCAACAACTACCTACATCTTGAACAAATGTCCTACAAAGAGACTACATGACAAGGTTCCTGAGGAGGTTTGGTCAGAGACAAAACCAATTGTTAGTCATCTAAGAATATTTGGCTCTCTATGCTACAATCACATTCCAGACCAGAGGAGAAGAAAACTGGAGGACAAGAGTGGAACAATGATCCTAATTGGATATCATCCTACTGGTGCCTACAAGTTGTATGATCCAACAAAGAAGAGAATTGTTTTCAGAAGAGATGTAATTGTGGCTGAAAAGGAGCATTGGAACTTGAAGGAAAACACAAGCAGTTTAAGAAGAATATGGTTTGATGACCTTAAAGAAACCAACAATACAAAATCCTCACAAAGACCTCAAAGGCAATCTACTTGGCCTAAAAGGTTTAGTGACTTTCAAATGACACCTGATGATGTTGTTACTGATGAGGGAGATCTGATTCACTTTGCTCTAATGGCTGATGTTGAGCCATTAGATGTAATGGAAGCCTTAAGACAACCAGTATGGAAGGCAGCTATGGTTGATGAGTTGAATGCAATAGAGAAGAATCAGACTCGGGCATTAGTTCATTTACCTCCAAACAAGCATCAAATTGGGGTCAAATGGGTATTCAAACAGAAGATGAATCCAGATGGAACTATAGCTAAATACAAGGCAAAACTTGTGGCTAAAGGGTTCCTACAAAAGCCTGGATTGGACTATGATGAGGTGTTCGCACATGTAGCAAGGATTGAAACAATCAGGTTAGTAATTTCCATTGCTAATGCTAGAAACTAGCTCATTCATCAGTTAGATGTGAAATCAGTCTTTCTCAATGGACCATTAAATGAAGAGGTTTATGTAAGTCAACCCCCAGGATTTGAGATTCAAGGAAAAGAAAACATGGTGTTCAAACTCAGCAAAGCCTTGTATGGACTGAAGCAGGCTCCAAGAGCCTGGAACAAAAGGATTTATGCATTCCTCTTTCACCTCCAATTCAAAAAATGTTCAGTTGCACATGGTGTTTATGTGAGAAAAGGGAATGAAGGAAAGGATTTGCAACTCATCTGCCTCTATGTAGATGATTTACTGATAACTGGATCAGATGCACATGACCTTGAGGAATTGAAGAGGGCTCTTAATTCTGAGTTTGAGATGACATATTTGGATGGTTTGAACTACTTTATGCGCATGGAATTCAAGACCATTGCATCAGGAATTGTTATGCACCAATGAAGTACACTAAGGAGTTGCTCAAGAGATTCAACATGAGCAACTGCCACCCAATATCTACACCAGCAGAGATAAATGCCAAGTTAAACAGGGATGATGAAGGGGAATCAATAGATGCATCACTATTCAAACAGATAGTTGGCTCACTCAGATTCTTGTGCAATAACATACCATACATTTCTTATGGAGTTGGTCAGATCAGCAAATTCATGAGCTCTCCAAAGAAGACTCACTTTGCTGCTGCTAAAAGGATAATGAGATACTTGCAGAGTACTGCAGGATATGGCATATTGTTCCCAAAGAATGAAATGACAGAAATGGAGATGGAATTGCTTGTATTCACTGACTCTGATTACAGTGGAGACTTAGATGACAGAAAAAGTACATCTGTTTACTTGTTCATGATGCATGGAGCTCCAATCTCTTGGTAAATAACAGGATCTCATGATGCTTGTTAGGCCATTTGGCTAGAAGAATTGGTGACAGAAATGGGGTTTGAAATAAAGCAACCAATGAAGCTGATGGTTGATAACGTCTCTGCAATAAGCTTGGCCAAGAATCCAACTTCACATGGGAGAAGCAAGCATATAGAGGTTAGATTTCATTTTCTAAGAGAACAAGTGAACAAAGACAAATTGAAGATGGTGTATTGTCCGACCAAAATGCAGAAGACAGATATTTTCACAAAACCATTGAAGACTGACAGATTTGAAACTCTAAGACATGAGATAGGTGTTGTGTCTCTAGGAAATTTGAACTAAATGAGGGTGTTGTAGAATAATTCAAATAAATCCTGACTTGCTATTATTAGAAACGATTAGTTGGGTTTGTTGGGTAGTTGAATATAGTTGAAAAGTTAGTTTTCAGTTTTCTGTTATTAACAAAACCTTCTATATAATGGAGTGTATTGAAATACAAGAGGTATTATTCAGTATATAAAATCATTTTTTTTCTTTTCTCTAACAAGTCCCTCAACCTGACAGAAACTTGCACAAAACATGTAGTTCTATATATATATATATGTCTAATTTTGTAATTCTACATATATAATCGGGTTCAGAGTAGGGTATAAAGTATATTAAACCCGAGTTCAACTTGAAAATTGAACTCAGGAAAAACCTGAACACAGTTACATCGGGTTTCTCTGTTAAATTCAAGTTGGTTTCAAACGGATATCCACATTAAATCTACCATCTATAAAAAACATAAAAGCATATAATTAAAATTTGAGTCAAAATAAAATGTGGATGTGTATGAGAGGAAATTCACTAATACTTATAAAAAATTAAACAACATTCTCAAAGGTTCATGTAAAGATATCATGGACAAATTGTTATTTCATTAATACTAGATTGATTCCTAGATTTGTGATCCAAGTTAGATAATAACATGTGAGTAATATATATATGAGGTCAATAAAGATTCCATATAATAGAAGTGGGTGTCTCATCTTGATTTGAGGATATTCGCAATATTAGATTATTCACATATAATCATCATAACTTCACGTTAAGGAAATAAATGCTAGATATTATCAACATTAATAATAAGATTTTAAAATTTATATATTGTTAGTCTAATTTTTTTATATCGTCAGCTCATCATTTATCATTTATTTATTTCACTATTGTTTACAAGTTAATGGTAATTAACATATAAATAGTGAATGATTTGTTGAAAGTTTAAAGACTATCAGTGTATATATATTAATTCTAATAACAATGGGAAGGGTTTGATGGAGATGGATAATTATTGTTTTGGTTTCCTACGAGTATCTTCACAATGGAGACAATTATGTCCGAGCTAAGAACATTTATAGGTATTGGGGCTAACATCTCCCAACGGATATTGTTTTCCATATATAAGACTCGAATCTGAAACCTTGCTTAAGGATAATCAAATATGTATCACTTAAACCAAAATCTGCTGGTAAAGATGGATAAATATGAATAGTGAAAAGTGAAGAAGTTATAAAGCTTAAACATTAAAATATTGAAAAACAATGTTAAAGAAGAGGATGAAGGAGAAGTTAGGAGGTAATTAGGGGTTAGCAGGACCCGGTGTTAGGACTTAAGCACATGAGGAAAGTCCAACCCAAAAGACTAGTCTATTAGGTGGGAGAGCCTCGTAGCTTAAGTGCCGCATTGAGTTTGTTATTCTATGCAATGTGAGACTCCTAACATTGGCGCCCCCTTTAGGTTTTGTTTGGGAGTTAGGAGGGAAAGAGAAAGAGATGGATGAGAAGGTAAAGAGGGGGAGGAAAGGAAGGAGAAGGGAAGGAAAATTCAAGTAAGTCTCTCCCTTGTTTGGAAGTATGAAATTTAGATAGGAGGTAGGTGGAAGGTTAAGTAATACAAAATATTATTTTACTCTCCCTTTAAAAAATCAATAGTAGGTTATATATTATATAATGTACAACAAATATGCATAAATTTAATTAAAAAATATTAGTAAGGGTAATTATGTATTTAACATTGTTTTCCTACTTAATATGGGACTCCTAACACCCGACCCTACCCGCTCACCCACACGGCCCGATCATGATCATGCCCGAATATGGTCGGCTCTGATTGGGTCTAGGGCTGGATCCGGGTTCAAAAAATAGTCTCGGTCAATATTTTGGGTCAGGGGCCAAACACGACCCGACCCGTCTCGTCTCATGGTCACTCACTCATCATGTTTATATGTGTTTCTACTTAAATGTGTATAGAGTAAATATATTTTTTGGTCAAAAGTATCATTGATTATCTAATTTTTGATAACATATACATGATTAATAATATAGATATATATTATCATTTATATGTGAAATTACATATTCATAATAATAAATAATAAATAATATTGAGAAGTCTTTATTTAAAGACTGACCAAGTCAATATTTAGGGTCGAGTTAGTTTCAGGTTGGAGTTTAAAAAAATGACCCAACTAATATTTAAGACCGGATAAGGACAAACCTTAACCTGTCACAACACGCTCGATGCTCACCCAGAGTAAATGGACTTTCAACGAATTTCGACTTTTTGCATTAGAGGAATATGTAAACTAATCTCCTACACAAGATGATTCGTACTGAAGAAAAAATGTGGAATAACTAAAAAATTCTAAACATAAAAATGACATATATTAGTCAAAGAAATATTAATTTGAGATTTGTTAAGCGTACATTTTTTATTATTAAATAAAGTAGATAGATATCGGGTAAGTAAATATATTAAAAATATAAAAGTAACCAATATTGGTTTTTTAAAAGTAACCAATATTGGTTTTTTGGTACATAAAAAACTAATATTGATTTAGGAGAAGGTATACATTTTGTTCTCTTGTTAATATTAGTTTTATTATTTTTTATTTGCACTCATTTACCCAAAATAAGGGGACAATGAAATAATAAATGACTTTTTTTTGCTCTAACCAGGTATCTCCTGGATGAAAAAATACTCGTAGGAAAGTTAGTCTTACATATATGTGGATGTTCCTGACTCGAACAAGATTATTTTTAATACGAGGATATAAGGAAAAAAAAAACTAGATATCCTCGTACTATATAGGTTATATAGGTAATTTACTAGCATATCTAACTAAGTGTTATTCATAGGAATTGAAAATTTAAATTTGACGTTTTTGGTATCGTTAAGAGTATTCATGTGTCTTTTTGAGTAATGAACTAATTCTTTTCGGTGTGATTCTTCCTCCCAATAAATATTACTTTAAATAATGGAACTATGAGCCTTTTGATCTTTTGGGATCTAATCCTTACACCAACTAATTTGATACTAACTTTTGAGATAATATAACACTTAACCAAAATGATTTTTGTTGTTGATATTACTAAGGATATCTAGCGTTTTCTTTTTGTTAAGAAAGTAATCCTTTTTAAACAACTAAATGTCTTTTGAATAAATGTGGCTCACATTAATCGAATAATTAAAACATTTAAAATGATTTATTTTAACTTTGTTGTAAAATAAAAGAGGAGGGAAAGATCGGCCGGAAAACTAGTTGTACGACGTCCACAACCCTGTCCTGTCCCGTTGTTTAAGGTTGTGCCGTCACACACACACTCTCTCTCTTCTCTTCTTCTGCTCCATACTAAAAACCCTTACTTTTTTGCGCCACCCACTTTCTTTCTCCCTTCTCCACCTACCTCCGCCGCCACCACCCACCGTTACGGTGGCACAACGCTGCCCCTTTCTTCTTTTTCTAATAACATGCATTTCTTAACTCGTCTTCATCTCTTCACAAAGCCTCCCTCCTCCACTTTCCTCTGCACCTTCTTCCAGGTCTCTCTCACTCTCTCTCTCTCTATAACTCTCTTTATCTTTCGGCTTGTATGAAGTTTTTATTTATTATATCATACAATGAAAAGAACAAATTGAACTGTGATTATACTCCTAATGGAACAAAGTTTGTAGCTTTGGTAGTTTAATATATATGGGTACCTCTAATCTTTATTAATCATACCTCATTTTGGGTTTGTGAGTCCTTTTTATGGATATGTTTGATGCACTTTATAAATATAAGAGAATACGTAAAAGGGCGCCCAATGCATAAGACTTCCAAGTTCCTACTACTAGGGTATGGGAGCACATCTGCTATCCTCGGAAGTTTGTACTTCACATGTTACTTGATTGGCCAGAAAATACATAGTTATTAAACTTTTAACTGAAATATGATTTTTCAACAAATCACACCAATGACTTACTTTTTGGACAACAAATGTGCTCCCCTGAGGTTTGGGGAGGGTAGATATACGTAACATTAACCTCGCATGCGAAAATGTTGTTTAAGTGATTTGAACTCATGACCTTCCGGTTACAAGTAGAACATTTTGGTTATACCAAAAGACTTGGATACAAAGAGAATAGAAGGGAAACACTCTATTATAGTTATGGATTGAACATGTATACATAAAGGTCTCTAAATTTTTATTATTAGCATGATCCTGAATGCGTATATCACCATCAGTAACTTGTCTCCTTTTTTATGAAGCAAAGTTGTCTAATATATCGGCGTAGATGTTAATGCATTCACTGTGTTGTGCTCCAATCAAAGCACCCTAATAGTAGTGTACTTTGTCTATTGCTGTAAAACTTTAGACTAATTACTTCCATTGGAATGACTAAGTCAGTCACCAATAATTAGTACACAGGGCAGACACAGTGTCCTCCGAAATGGTTGGATAATGTATTCCTGAATGAGAGAGTAGCAGAACAATGCAACACAGTTACAGTTTTAAACACAATTGTAGTTACAGTTATAGTTTCATATAAGCTTTAGTTTTAGTTCCATTTCCAGATGCAGTTCCAAGACCAGTTTCGGTTCCAGTTCTAAAAACAGTTTCAGCTCTACTTATAGTCTTACAAAAATTCACTTCCAAGTTTAGTTTGAATCACAATTCCATAACAGTTATAGTTTCAAAAGCAGTTTTGGTTATAAAATAGTTCCGGTTCCAGCTTTAAAATTAGTTTTAGTTCCAATTAACAAGTCACAATGCAAAGCTCAAGCCTTTAAAAAAATTCCTGGCTTTTTACCAACGAATAATATATAGTACTATATAACCAGTTATCGGAACTGGAACTGTATTAGGAACTAGAACAGCAATAGTAATTGGAATTGTATCTGACATTAGAACTGTATCTGAAACTGTGTTTAGAACCGTAACTGGACAAAACTGTTTTTTGAACCACTTCAGTTTGAAAAACCAAATCATATATATTGGCTTCATATGGTTTAGACTGAACCATGCCTACCCCTCTCGGTGCTCCTAAATGTGTATTTCCTGCATGCTTCCTATCTTCTTTTATAACAAATTATGTCTTATTCGCCCAGAACGGAGGTAGAGAAATATTGACCAGGGTTGGCATGAACATGTGCTCGCTTTCTTCTGCAGGTATTGTCCCACACTCTCACTTTATCCTAATTTACCCTTGTGCATTTCTGTGTGTCTATTTGACATGAACTCACACCGTCTTTCTTCTGTGGCCATCGTTCTCTTTCTTTTTCCGTCTATGTAAGCATGTATGGATGTATGTGTTAATAATATTGGAAATGTTTTCCAGTTTCAGCTGAAACTTCAGATTTAGAACATGATGAGACACATGATATTGTTAAAGCAACAGAGAAAGCCGATGCACTTCGTTTGGCGGTCTCGCAGCTTGCTAGCGAGTTTAGCAAGGAGTCAATGCTATCCATGCAGAAGTTTTTTGGTGTCCGCCGTGCTCATGTGGTACCTTCAGGCTCCTTGAAGCTTGACCTAGCTCTTGGAATTGGAGGATTACCAAAGGTAACAATGGGACTAGTCCAGCTACTCTCTAGATAATGTTTGACGTAATAATGTGTTGCTCATCCGAAGATTGAGATAAGTATAATGTAAAATGTGCTTGCAGTTTGCTGGTGGATCACACCAATGACATTGTGCAGCACCTAGGTTTACTTTTTCTCTGATGGTTTTATGGCCCTAAATGCTCTGGATTTACTAGCCTATGTCGATATGAAATTAGAGCCTTAAAACAGTTCTTAGGAATTAGCGCTAGGTCCTTATAAGGAAAACAACTTTGGTTGAGTTCATCTACAAAAAATATTGCACTTTAGGGCTTTAGGCTATAGACTATAGACTAATAACTAATTTGATGTATTCTGACAGGGAATCCTTCAGTCATAAGTGCCCAAGCAGAACTGGCCTTCCATTTATTTTCCTTTGCTTCATCCGAGTTCCCTTTCCCAATTAATAACCACCAACTGTGAAACTGAAAGGTTGATGCTTAGAATGGCTTCTCTGCGTCGTCTAAATGCGTTTTCAATTGTAATTGTTGCTTAATTATGATAACATTGAAGAAGAAAAAACTTGAAGTCTTGAACCATTTAGTTTTGATCTGTTTTGAGGATATAATATTATCATTATTCCAGCCATATTGATCCTATTGCTTTCTTTTGAAAATCATTGTTTATCCCTAGAATGATCCATTTTATTGCATTTGCCTGTGAGAGTTTGTTGGAATAATGGGTTAGAGGGCTCATGTCTTTATTGTATATTTTGTAAGTGATTTTAACCATGGCTAATAGTTTCTTCGGTTTTACAATCTTTCTATGTTTTGATAGAGTATCTATCTAGTAGATTGTATCCTATTTTGGATCCTCAAAGCTCTTTTTAGTTTATTTGTTGCTCTTTTAAGGTTCCTTTTTCAATCATCCTTCTGTTCTTAAGACACTCTCGAGGTTCAGATTTTGAACCTTTTGCAGTCAAAAGGAATATTTCTTCAAGCCTTAGTAGTATCTTTTCTCTTTTGGTACTCTCCCCCTAGATATGAATCTTTGGATGATAAATTGTCATTTAAAACACAAAATAAGCCACTTCAGTGCTTTATCAAGCATCAATCCGTTTTTTGGTTACTCAACCTTTTGCAAATGCATACATGACTGACTTAGCTGGAAATGATGAATCTTGTAGTGCGGGATTTTTTCCATTCATATTCATGATATTTCTTAATATATATTTCATTTGAACATTTTAGGGTAGGATTGTAGAAATTTATGGTCGAGAAGCAGCTGGCAAGACAACACTCGCACTTCATGTTATTAAAGAAGCTCAAAAGCTTGGAGGTATGTTTCTGAGTTACGGCATTTCAGTTTCTGAATCCACTTCATGTAAATAAAGAAGTTATTAGTTTGTACTAAACTTTGAATAATATGTAACAGCTCTGTTAATGGCGATTTCTGAAATCTAAGAAGTGTTTGGGTTTCTTGTTAGTACGAATGTCACAAATAAGGGATTGGATATATTCAAAATCTCTCACCTTTTTTCATTTCCGTTGGAGTGTGTGTTGTTTTTTGTATTGAATTTTTCAATGTAATGAACCTCTGCGTATTCTATTGGCAGGATACTGTGCATATCTTGATGCAGAACATGCATTGGACCTTTCACTTGTAGAAGCAATGGGTGTAAATACCAAAAACCTTCTTATCTCACATCCTGATTGTGCTGAAAACTTGTTGAGCATGGTTGACACATTGACCAAAAGTGGAGCTGTAGATGTCATTGTTGTTGATAGTGTAAGTTACCGTGTTTCGTTACTTACATCTATGTATATTACTTGAGGATTTGGTAGCAGCTAATAGTTCAAACCACATTCAAAGGTAGGGCATTTCCCGTTTTTATAGGAACTTCGGTATCTCCGATGCTAGCCCCTCCGGGGTGTAAGTTATATCTTTTCTCAACATCTCCATATTGAATGAGACAAATGTATGCATTTCGGTTAAGCTTCACCCGAAGATTTATACTAGCTTTGTTTATCCTCTCTTACTACTCTTTTGCATTGCTTTTAATCAGTTCCTCTTTGGTTTGCCTTCCATGAATGTGATATGATTTTATCATTCCAGGTTGCCGCCCTTGTCCCCAAGTTGGAACTTGATGAATTAGGAATTTCCACGAAACAAGATTTTCTGTCGCGAATGATGACTCAAGCACTGCGGAAAATTCATTACTCATTGTCTCACTCCCAAACTCTTATAATTTTTGTTAATCAGGTGGCGTATTACTAGATTGACTGTACACCTTATTATTTGAATGTCTATAAGATGTAACGAACCATTGGATTTATCGTTAAATATTCATATGCAGATTCGATTTAGTCCGAAATCAGGTAAGGGATGTGGACCTATGGAAGAGGTCACTTGTGGTGGAAATGCCTTGAGATTCTACGCAGCACTTCGTTTAAGGCTTTCAAGAATCGGATTGATCAAAACTGAAGATAAGGTAATTTCTTAAGTTCAATTTGGATTATGACTAACTTGGAAGACTAAATTATTCTCTTGAGGAAAACTTCTCAACTCAGCCACTGCTATTATATTGCATCCGTATGTTATTGCTGTTTAATAAAATGTTGAAATTTCATGATCATGAACTATTCCTTTCCTTCCCAAACACCGTTTTTTTGCTTGTTTTAATTCTTTTTAAGAGGGTGAACTTGACGCAATGGTAATGTTGTTGCTTAGTGACCACGAGGTTACAGGTTCAAATCTCGGAAACAACTTTTCCGCTTGCAAGAGTACGGCTGCATACATCTACCGTCCTTAGACTCCACTAAGTAGGAGCCTCATGTACTGAGCTGCCTTTATTTCAATTCTTTTCTTCTAATTGGTGACATCCGATGCTTCAGGTAGAGGGTCTTCAGGTCTCGGTGCAAGTGGTAAAAAATAAACTAGCACCAGCAACGATGAAAAAGGCGGAACTAGGCATCAAGTTTGGAAGAGGCTTTTGCCATGAAAAAGAGGTCTTAGATTTGGCTTGTGAACATGGAATCATTGTGAAATATGAAGGAAGCTACTTCATTGAAGGGCAAAGTTTTAATAGTAGAGAAGCAGCTGAACTTTATTTGGCTAAAAATGACAGGGTTTGTGTCAAATTGGTTATGGACTTAAGAAGACTTTATTTTTTACAAATCTAGTACTCCTTCAAACATAGGACTTCACATGAACTTGCTGAAAGTGTGTTCGGTTTGGAAGACATCGATATCGCCGTAAAATGAGCATCGAGCCATCAACCGTTTGGAAGAGGAGCAGAGGACATTGTAAGTTGCAGGCACATTCAGCTGCATTAATGTATGCCTTTGACATTTTAGTATGTAGTACTGTAAAATCACAGTAACAAAAGAGATACATTTGATTTCTTTTGCAAACCATTAGAAACCTTGTTGTTTTGTTAGGAAATAGTTGTTGGATTCATTTGTTAAAGAAACTTGCCAATGATGGAACTTCAATGTAAATGATAAACTGAGTTGGATTCACTTTACCAACCCAAATTCTCAAGCTAGATTTTTGGCTTGTGGGTTTATTGGATTAATCTATTTCCTCTATCCTTGGGCATATGACTTGTTTTCAGACAATATTAAAGCTATCTCTTGCTTTGGGACTAGACCATACTCTATAACACATTTGTATTGTAAACAAAGTATAACTGCAACTGTGATCACAATTCAAAACATCATGTTCATACTAATCATTAATATATCTTTTTTCTTCGTTTCTTTATAGGTGCGTATAACTACCAGACTACCCTGTTTATAAACGGATAATGCACCACCAAAACCTAACCTTAATAATAATATCTAAGAGAATAACAACAACAACATGAATAGACTACTTAGATACTTTTAATCCTGTTGTAAAGATGATTACTATTAGAAGTTTCTCTATTAAAATCTTAAATCAGGTTTCTTCACCCAAAACAAAATCTCTAACACTCAATCTCCATTGTTAATCTCAAATCCAGTCCTCCATATAACTCAAAAGTGTTGTAAACTAATTCACAACTACTCAATAGCAACGTATAATGTATTCATCTGCAATAATAATAATAACACTAGTATCCATATCCAGTAACATTCCATATTCCATAATCCCTACAAGGTTCAAAGTTGCATCACTGGCAGAAATACAAGTCAACAATATAATTCTCATTGTCAGTAACAAAGGGTTTGAAATGAACAATGGTTTCATCAAAAGTTATGACTAGTTATATATTCAATAAACTACGATTTCAACAAAAGTCGATATGTCCGAGTGGTTAAGGAGATAGACTTGAAATCTATTGGGCTTCGCCCGCGCAGGTTCGAACCCTGCTGTCGACGTTTCTTTTCTTTTTTCTTTTTGTAATTCCAAATCTAGTTAAGTTAATTGTGAATTATTGTAAAGCTTTTTATATAGTTAGTACATAATATATTGATAACTTAAAATTATTATATTATTAGCGTGTTATTTACCATTTATTTTTTATCATCGTTGATTTTTAAATAAAAGTAATACTAATAAATAACGATTGATACAGTAATTGTGTATAAATATTTGTATTATTAATACATAAATATTACACTCTTATCTATATGTATGACTTTTTTCAAAAATAATTAATGATTAATACATAAAGTATAAAGAATTTATGAACAAAGTATTAACCTAGTGATCTAAGATTATGTTAAGATGATTATTAAAATTTTAACATGTGTACTATTCTAGGACATATGTCACAATTTTAACTTATTTTTTTTATATTGGAATTTTTTGCCCTAGATGTTAAGTTTTCGTTCAGTGATGTGATTGATGTCTTAATAAAAACCCTCCATGTTCTTGTGAGATGGGGATCAGCTGTCCCATTTTTCATGTCTCATTGTATTCCGAATCAATTGAGTGTTGACACCTACATGAAAATAAATAAATATACAATAACATTTTTATACTATTTGATAATATGTGATTAATTCAGCGAAATCACTATGTCGGGGATACAAATCGGGGAACATGAGATGAGATGGTTATACTAGAACCCCTGCATATCATGGTAATGAGTATGAAATGAATAGAGGAAGGTGGAATAATAGAGGAAGAGGGAGAGGAAATTTTGTTCATCATAGTCCTCATGTGGTGGATAAGGTACCTACTACTCCTTGGTGAATGAAGATAATGCAGCTAAGGGTCAAATACCTAATATTTCAAGGACTCCTACCCTTGGGGATCAATTTTGTGAAGGATGCTTTGAAGGTACAAGTTTTGTTGCCATGTAATATACAATATAGATGTCTAAGAAGACAAGACATCAATTTATAAAAGAGTTTTATTGTCCATTATTGTTTGTAGTTTTAAGAATCATCTCCTACTGTAATGATAGGTTAGTGTATATATAGATAAAATGTTCTATGGAATATATTTTTATTGTAGCTAAAATGTTGGGTTTTGTGTCATTTTGATGATCCATGATACCAAAAATCAATAGTATAGTTCATAAAATCAATAGCTTAGAGTCTCAAACCAATAGAGATATAAATTATGCATTTGATTGTGTCAAATGAAAAACTAACATTAAGAAATCATAGCATCAACACAATTATTACTTAAATAAATTATAGTAAAGCTTTTCCTAATGTCAATTAGCAGGTTACTTGTGCATTTGCACGAGGTGGTATTTTTTGTCGGCATATTCCCGTGCATTTGTATGGATAAAAACACATATGTTTCTCGAACATTCATTCGTAGAGGGACCATAGTACACTGTTCATAGTTCAAAAAAACTGAAAATTAACAAAATAAAAACATGTAGAGAGACCATAGTAGTAAAAAATTTAGACACTCAAGAGGATTGCACAACCATCCAAAAAACAAACAACAAGAAAGTAATTAATATCAACAGTCATTCATTCATTCTTCAAGGTGCTCATTAATCGAAGACGTCTGAGGAACGACAAAGTTCGGAGCATCATCAAGGTGCATTTTCAAACCCAACCTTTTAGTTGAAGTAAGATATGCCAAATAGTTCGAGTCATAGTCCCTGTAGATGTAAGGATTGCTACAAAAACAAAAATAACAAAATTAGATAATAGCTCCATTAAAAAGTTAAACATAAGGATTGAAGATTGGACGTAGTATGACAAAAGTGACATACATATTCAAATTCGTCATTTTCTTTTTTAGGAATATCACTTACTAACTTCTCTTTCTCAATTGGTTTAAGTCCTACCAAAAACAATGTAGCAACATAAAAGTATCAAACCTCCTGCCAAGTTGGAATGGTGTTAAGCTAACATTGTACAGTAAAACATATGAATAAATATTTTATCTGAGAACATGAAGAAAACGAACTAATACATTCACTATAAGATTTATAACATTTTGTAGTATCCGATTTGTAAATGAAAAACAACTTATTACTATTAAGTCGGGAAATGGAAAAGTATTCAACAATAGTCCAAGATGAATAATGAAACCGCAAAAAAATGAATCACCTCTGCAAAAATAGTTCAATCTCTTGTATATACTCATTGATATAAAGTTTAGAACCATACAATGTATTTTGTATGGACACATGGTAACCTCCTGCCACAATTTGGATCAGATTAGTAATTTGTTTTCAAAAAACTTATCTATTAACCACAATTTGAAGAAAAATATATTTACAAACATACTTTTCGCTTCCCTCATCTTTGTTAGGGTCAAAACCACATAATACAACCAGCTTTGTAATTTTCTACGTACGTCAAAAATTGTGTTCTAAATTGGCCCCTACAAGAGCACTTTAAATTGTTACATCTCCAAGATGTTGGAAAAATCAGGAGTAGGCCACAAGTTTTGAATGGAAAGATTTATTTGTGGAAATTAGAGGTTGGTAGCAAAAGTTAACCTCGAGTCCCTAGAGATGAAATCCACCTTCTTAGGGGTAAAGTCTTTCTGGACCATCTCAATGTTAATAAACTCGCCAATAACATCTAATAAGATAAATAAGGTTACATAAATTATATTACAACATATATTTGGTTACAAATTGAACAATAATTTGTAAAAATTGTCTGCAAACAAAGTATTTATGTTTTTTATATAAGAATTACCTATGAGAAAGTCTATAAGAAGGTTAAGATTTCCTCAAATGCAGTAAAATAATATATGTCGTTTGGAATATTACAAAGCTCCATGTTTATCAATATTGTTCCATTTTGAAATATTTGCTTGTAGGGATAGTTACAATATCAATATTGTTCATCATTAAGGACAATATCAACGTTTTCAACAATAAAACCCTCTTCAAATTGAGATTCTCATTGTGAAATATGAAAATTATTTACCACAACCTCAATTATATTCTCGTGTTACATAAATTTATTATGGTCCAAAAAATGAATAAAAAGGAATTAAAAATATGATTAAAAATTAAAACACCTTCCGATCAATGAAAATTATCACAAATGAAAGAGCTGCAGATA
The DNA here is from genome assembly GCF_001865875.1 of Lupinus angustifolius. NCBI lineage: Eukaryota > Viridiplantae > Streptophyta > Magnoliopsida > Fabales > Fabaceae > Lupinus > Lupinus angustifolius. The sequence goes on along the minus strand of NC_032017.1, from coordinate 4,035,035 downwards.
TTTCAACCCGCCAAAGACATGTAACTCTTACTTTCACCTTTCATGTATCCTTGAGGCATTTATATCTTTGATGAAATTTACTCTGCGTGTCATGGCTACAAGTGTAGTAATTTTAGATAACAAATTAAGGAAAATTATACATGAACACTTCAAGTAATCGAAAACTAACAAATCAAATATAGATATACTCATTATAAAAGAAGACAATAAAAACATATTAAACAAAATGAGATAAATACAAATACAAAATCATTGTTTGTATAACATATTATGAACATATAGTAAAAAAGGTACCAACATAAACATAGAGAAAACATGTAGTAACATGTAATGTAATCCAAAAAAGGCAGTTCAAATCTAACCTTGACTCAAATAGAAATTAAAATGCGAACAATTAAAATAGTTGTAAAACAACAAATGGAATATAGATAGCTAAAAACGTGTTGATCATTCAGAAAAAGATTAAATTAGTTTTTCAATCGCTATAAGAAAGCTATAATAAATCATGTAAAAACAAGGCATGAAACCCAATAACACCAAACAACTTACCAAAGACGAGGCATCACTAATTAAATAGTCATTCACGAAAATAGAAGAAGAGAATATGGTGAGAATACAATAACAGTACGATAGATTTATTAAGTAAGTAACAACAAAATATTGATATGAACTACAAATTCATCATATTAAGTCAAAGTACGATATTAACCATAAATTCATAAATAAAAGTAAGAGCAAAATAACACATTCGAAGAAAGAGCAGGAAGAGAGGTTTATTATTGTGTTTGGTTGAGAAGAAAACAACAAACAACTTACCAGAAAGGAAGGATCACAAATTAAACAGTCAAACACGAAAATAGAAGAGAATAGTAGTGAGAATACAACAACAATAAGGTAGATTTACTAAGTAAGCAATAAAAGAATAATTATATGAACTAAAAATTCATCTTATCAATTCAAAGTGCAATATTAATCATACATTCATAAATAAAAATAAGAGCAAAATAACACATTCGAAGAAAGAGCAGTAAGAGAGGTTTATTACTATGTTTGGTTGAGAAGAAAACAACAAACAACTTAACAGAAAGGAAGAACCACAACATAAATAAATTCAAATGGAAAGAGAAGAAAAGAAGGTGAAAAAAACATATAAACAATTATCGTCTTCCTTGGCAGATGTGCAACCCACATCACGAAACAACCAAACCAAGATCAGACAACAAAGTGACACGTAACAACAAAGAGCGAAAAAATCGTCGTAATGATGAAAATGGACAATATGGTTCCAGAATTCATCATCTAACCACACAAATATGCATACATGTGTATTTGTGTAATAATGATAGCAAAAGTTTTTTGGCGAATGAAGAGACGCATAAATGAAATGGGAGAGAAAGAAGTAGAGAAGAAGATGAGAGAATGTCGTTTGGGTCAAGAGCTACGAAACTCAATTTTTCATTAAATGAACTTAATTCCTCCATTATTAATTTTTTAATCGAAAAATGAATGGACACATGGTGATTTAGTAAGCTAGTTTGAATTTTAAATTGATTCACAAAATTATCCTCGTGTACCTAGGGGTAGAAAATTAAATGATTGTTTCATTAGAGAATAAGTTTGGGCGAGAAAGAAACACGAGGAAGAGAAAAAAGTCTCTATCATTTGAGGTATATTGTAACTCCGAATTTGAATAAATTATAAAAGAAAGGTTATTTTTGGGATTTAAAGATGTTATTATTAAAATAATAATATTAAATAATAATGATATTTAATATGAGACATATAACTCATTATAATATATATTTTTACTAAAACAAAAATCAAATAAAAAACAAAAGTAGGTAACATGTGGTGATGGTAAAGAGTAAATAGATGGATGGACAAAAAGTATCTATATGTTATATCTATAAATTGTCAGTATAAAAATTTACATACAGCGAGTGCTATCATTTTTATACAAGGAAACAAAAGGTCTTTACTTTTTACGTTTTTTATATAAAAAAGGAAATTTTTTTAATTGGTTAATAACATTTGACTGTACTTCTATGCGAGAAAAATAAAACACAAAAGGTTGAAATAGTGTCTATACAAGTGTCGAGATATATTAATAAAACATTAACACAAAAAAAGGAAGGAATGTAAAAGAAAGTTTTGGGAAGTGAATAAAATTAATTGAGAGCTAGAAAAAAGGTTGGAAAGTTTTGGGCGAGAAAAATTAAATGAGAGTATGACACATATCCAAAAAGAATAGTATTTGACAACTTTATTTTATATAATTAATAGATGTGAATAAGTCACGGAAAATTATATTGGTAAAAGGAACAAAACATATTGAACATTTATTTTGTATATACATGGTTTGAAAATGGAAAGATAAGATTGTAAAAGATAAAAGAAAGAACCACTTAAAATAACTATGGATAAGATAAAAAATAAAGAAACATATACTCAACTAAGATATAAAACAACTACTTAGAATGCTTAAGATAATTAATAGATAACTAATTATGATAATAAAACCATCCCAAAAAAATGGATATGATGAATAGCTAAATGATGTCATAGTAAAAAACTCTCAATCAATATAAAAAGTGTGAAATTACACACATCATCAACTGTGTTTAAATGTTGGTGCAAAGGTGTAAATTATATTAAGTATTAATGATATATATATATATATATATATATATATATATATTAAAAGTTTAAAATCTATACACTGATAATATAGAGTTTCTACACTATGTCATATTAAATCCATATATGAATAACTAAGTGATACTATTTAAGAAGTGTGATGAGGTCCAACACAATTAATAAATAAGTGAATTCAAAATGGATCAATGTCAACAAGAACAACAAGAAGAGCTTACTAGATTTTCATAATATGTTGTATCTAAATGTTCGACTCCTATGAAAAACCCTTAATAACACGCAGTAGAGTTGTTAAGGGAGACAAATATGTTAAAAGATTTTACTTCTAAAATTTAATATCGCTCAACAAATGGTCCTAAATATTGGGATGTAGCTATGTAGAAAACACTCCAAATCTTAGATATAAATCTCTCTACCTCTTATCCATCCATTTTATAAAAATTTTGCGATTCTCATAAGTTAAATTAATCAGTAGATCTGAATCATTAAATTTTCATATAATAAATAACTAAACTAAGATATTGAGTATATTTTCTTAACTTATTCCTAAAATAGAATAACCCTTAACCTTCTCTTCGTGAGATATCCTGAAATAACCTCCCACTAAATGGGTACACATCACTCAATGCACCATTGCATTATCATTCGTCAAAAAATATAAGGTTAATATATTTAATTCTTGATTTACTTTTCTGGTCAATAGAAAAAAGTAATATATGAAATGATACAAACGTTGGAACAAATGACGATGCTGAGGAGGAAATGTAGTGAAATGTGTAACAGAAAATGTAAAAAACAGAAAGGGTGAAGCAGAAACGTGTAGCATAGTTATTATTAACTTCCATTCACTTTTCTCTCATCACTTTCTCTCTTTTCTTCTTCTTCTTCTTCTTCAACTCTTATTCATGGCGGGTCTTCAAAGACCCACTCCTTCTTCATCTTCTTCTTCATTTTCTCGTCTTCTCCTTCTCTTAACTATCCTCCCCCTCACCCTCGCTTCTCTTGCCTTCATCCTCCAATGGCGTGGCGGCTTCACCGACGACTCCATCACCCGCTGGTCACCCAATCATTCTCAATTCCCTGGAATGTCACTTTCTCTTTCTTCAAATTCTAAACAACAATCTCATTCTCGTTCTGATTGTTCTTCTCCTTTATTACCGAATAATCATTCTCCTTCTTTCCCTTATTTTCGTAACTCTTTGTTTCAATATGATTCTAATCTCAAACCTAAGGTACGACGTCGTTTTCGTCTTTTTCGTCCTTTTCTTATTATTGTTATGATAAACGATGTAGTTTTGTTGATCCATGATCGACCCTTTTTTTGTTTACCATCTAAGATCCGTTGGGTGTTTTCAAGTTTCTGGCTTTTGGTGTTGTCGTTTTGTTTATTTATTTATTTATTTATTGTTTGCGTTTTAAGATTGGGTATTATGAATTTTGATTTATTGGGTTGATCATTGTTGTTTAAAGTCTTTGGATCTGTTTGTATTGGTAGTTGAACCCATTCGATTGATTCTATATTTGAACTTGCAGTGTCATTTATTAGTCCATAATTGCAAGTTTTTTGTTTGATTGATTGATTAATGAATCATGTAAATGAATTTTGATTCTACCCTCTTTTGTCTCATTTTCTTATTATATGTTATGTGTTTCCTTTTGTTTGTTGATTTTTGCAATTTGAAATACTTTACTATTGAAATTTATGTGTTTTTGTTGTTTGATCCATGTAGTTTTTACATGTTGAGTGTAATTAAAAAATAATAATTTTGAATTTGATGTGACCTAATTGCAATTGCTTTTTGTTCCGATGTGGTCACACCATTGGGATTCAATGTCACACGGCAACAACAATGTTGTGGCCGCATAAGGTGATCTGGTTTGCAATTTGATACAATAGCTGATATTACCTTGTCCGAAAAAAGCTTAGTTGTTGTTGTGACTGTGGTTGAAATTTGAAATGCATCCTGCTTGCTTTTCCAGGTATGTATTACTACGAGTACTTCTGCTGGTTTGGAGCAGACATTGCCATGGATCTTCTATCATAAGGTTATCGGAGTTTCAAACTTCCTTCTCTTTGTTGAAGGGAAGGCCGCCTCTGCCAATGTGTCAAGAGTTTTAGAAAGCATTCCGGTAAGCCTAAGCGATTTTGGTTATATATATAAAAAGGGTGTGTGAAGCTCTCACCTCATGGGGTTTGGGGAGAGAAAATATGCTCAGCTTTACCCAACAAGGGTAGAGACTATTGTCAAGATATAAACCCGTTACTTCTGGTCGACTAGGTAGCACAACCTTATCATTGCGCCAAGGCTGACACTTTCGTTCTGATTAGTTATCCAATTCCTTTTATTTTTACCCAAGTTTTTATCCTCTTTTAAACTTGTACTGTTCAGGGGGTAAAAGTTATATACAGAACAAGAGAATTAGAGGAGCAACAAGCTAAAAGGTATGTTTGTTCTTCACTTCATTAATTGGCATTCTCATCTATTAACATGAGGTACTACATGTAATCATAGTATATGAGGCTAACTTATATGATGTGGATTTGAAATGTCGTCTAATTTGAATGAGAAGTTTTATTTAACAATATGATGCAAACCTTTTTGTCCATTTTCTTAAATATATGGTAATGCTAGTTCTTCTATGGATTTAAAGTTTGACTGCATTTTAGATCTAGCTTGTTATACTGTTTTCGTTTTGTGCGGTTTATTCCTACAGATTTTTGGCAGAGATTTAAGTTAGAAGCTTAGAGCTATCTAGTTCAGTAGTTTTTTGAACATCAGCTGATATTGGTTTCATATGGAAATAATCTCCTTAAATATTTTATTCATATGGAGATTCTGGAATCTGGATTTTAAAGTAATGTGGCACATTTTGTGATCTCCCATTACGTTCCTAAGTATCTTGATGGGATAATGCATATCCTTATTTGCCTTATTCTATTTTCTCTTATGTACCAGTCGAATATGGAACGAGACTTGGTTGTCGAGCTTTTTCTACAAACCATGTAACTATGAGTTATTTGTGAAGCAATCTCTGAACATGGAAATGGCCATTGTCATGGCAAGGGTATGGATTATGATTTCTTTCATTAGATTTCTTAATTATGATATCTATATCAATGTAATTTATCTTGGGTTTACTTTTTTGTTCTTACAATATTTATATACTCAGGATGCTGGAGTGGATTGGATCATCCATTTGGACACTGATGAGCTGATACACCCAGCAGGAACTCAAGAGTACTCTTTAAGGCGGTTGCTGTCTGATGTGCCGAAAAATGTTGATATGGTTATATTTCCAAACTATGTGAGTTGAGGAGTTTTACACAGATCCTGAAGTTACTATCATTTGGCGTAGTTAGTTTATCAAACTGTATTCTGGCCTCTTTAATATTTAAAGTTATTAATTTAATGCTGGAACATTATTTGTTTCAGGAGAGCAGTGTTGAGCGAGACGATATTAAGGAGCCGTTCAGTGAGGTATATGCCAAAATAGCTATTCTTAGTTTTGGAAAAGTTAATCCAATTGATGTTGTTTGAAGATAATTGAAAAATTAGTTTATGTCTGCCAGTTTTGTTTTTCGGGGTCCTGTTGGCTGTCAGCAGTTCATTGTCTTTGTTCTATCACATTTTTCTCTGAAAAATAAAATATTAGATGAAAATGAATTACTAACATTGGTTTAAAATCTATATCTTCAAGAAATGAGGGTACCATAACTTCTGTGCACATTTTATATAGACATAGAAAAACAGACATGCATAGGCATTTTTATACTTGAAATGGTTGTGTATGCTTTTTAATATAAACCTTTAAATTAGTGTATAGAGTGCATAAATTAATACTTTTGGTCAACTTGGATTACGATGCTTGGCTTAGTAATTACGCCTCCATCATTACAAGTCATTTTAGTATATCTATTGAAGAGAGAGGAAGTAGAAGCTGACTGTATAAAATTATGTGACTCAGAAATGAACAGCTCATTAGAATAAAGTTTTATACAGCATCTTCAATATACTGATACAAAGTATATAAACATAAACCCAGTCCACTTTACATTTTTGACAAACTTGGAAATGTAATGGTTGCATTCTGTGCTAATGTTTTTCTTCTCCTTGTTCAAAAGTATTATACCATGTTCTATACCCCCTTATTGTTGATACTCAATGTTGTTGCAACCCCCCTTTTAAAATAAGTATAATTATTGAGAGTTTTAACTTTTAATGTTTTTTTGTAGGTTTCAATGTTCAAGAAGAACTACGACCACCTTCCAAAGGATGTATATTTTGGAAATTACAGAGAAGCAACTCGTGGCAATCCAAATTATTTTCTTACTTATGGAAATGGGAAAGCAGCTGCTAGGGTTCAAGACCATCTCCGTCCTAATGGTGCTCACAGATGGCACAACTATATGAAGACGCCTAAGTATGTTGATTCTGCATGTCATTAATTCATGAGCATGCATATGATGAATTTTTTTGTAACCAGCATTAGTCTGTAGTTATGGGAGAGATTACTACATCTGCATTTATATTGAGGTTTAATAATATGCCATCAGCAATTTATCCGTATGATGGTCTGATATCATAAAAGTTGTCTTATTCTTGTTTCAAGTTTAGTGAAACTGCTTCTATCAATCTTTCGTATTGAGTGATCTTTCCAATCTTCCAGCAATTTATTTTATCCTGACCAGGCCTCCCATTATTTCCCATGTGTGGAGTTTTTTCTGGCTTGGTCATTTTGTGACATTCTCGGTTGCTGCTTACTTGTGTTAATTTACCTGTGATTCTGCGAATCATTTGAATGAAATGTCCAAAGCTAAAATGTCAACAGGGGGAATGATTGTTTCTGTCCATGGTTTACATTGATCCGTATACCAAATCTTTTAACAGGGAGGTCAAGCTGGATGAAGCTGCTGTTCTGCACTACACTTACCCCAAGTTTTCTGATTTGACTTCAAGACGTGATCGGTGTGGCTGCAAGCCTACAAAAGAAGATGTTAAAAGATGCTTCATGTTGGATTTTGACAGATCTGTGAGTTATATTATAGTTATCTTTTGCATGCTCTCCTTGCTTCTAGTTCCAAGTATTTACTAGTTTCCTTTGAAGTTTTACGGCTATGGGTAAATAAATTATCTGGCAATACATTCTTAATTATGTTGCTGAGATTCTTTATACCTGTCAGGGTATCAGCATTTGTTGCTTGTTTAGATCTTGCACTTTGGTGTCCTGGTAAAATCAGAACAGGAGTGCGGTTATGACATTCCCTCAGAATGTTCTTTCTTTTCTTAAATTCATATTTAGCTGTTTTCTTGTGTTATTCTCAAGCACCCTTTTTATTTTCTTGGTGGCTAGCCTAAAGATGTTAGTGGTGTTCTTGCATTAAGTTTGATTTTGTTCTTAACTCTGTAGCATGTTGGGCTGTGACGTTGTGAATGTACCATTTTAAGGAATAGTTGGATTTTTCATATTTTATGCATGTATATGTATTTATTTGGTTTGATAACTTATTCTACATCTTTGTAGGCTTTCATAATTGCTTCAACTGCAACTGAGGAAGAAATGCGTCAATGGTAAGTTGTTAAATAAAAATCAATTACTACTCTTTTTACTGAGACTGCTGAACTTTTTTTTCTTTTTTGGGTGTGTGAAATAAGCTGCTGAAGTATATAGTAATGGACAGTGTTGTTTGCTTGATACATCAACTACGACTGCCATAAATAAATCTTCATATTCTTTCATAGGTGTAGCTCTGATAGTGTGCTGCATGGGGAATGAATTGTAAATCCCTGCGGAGCACTGGTTATTACTTAATGATTCATTGGCTGGTTCATTTGTTTCATGAAATTACTAAATTAGTCAATTTGATGTGTAGAAAGTACTACGCAAAACGGTTTTTCACTTGTGTTTAAACATGGTTATTTTTTGAAGTTTTTGACCCTGAAAATAGTCTCTCCGCTTACAGGAGTAAAATTGCGTACATCTATCCATATCTCACTAAGTGGGAGCCTCATACACTTGGCTGCCCTTTTTTAGTTTTTACAGTTTTTGACATTATAGTAGCTCTTGTTGTCTTTCAGTTTACAGCATGCATATTCAATTTGGCTTCAAATCCAACTTCCTTTTGCTTCTTTAATTGACTTTCTCTTCACCTAGGTACCGAGAGCGTGTTGTGTGGACTGACCAAACACTAAACTTGAAACTTATGAAGAAGGGTATCTTGACCCGCATTTATGCTCCCATGGTAATTTCACTGTCCTGGAATTTTCTATCCGGTTTTTTTCCAAGTTATATAGTTATCATCTGCATAGTTAAGAGAAAGAAGTATATATTCTCTCAACTTTTCTTATCTTTGCAGGTTATTATTCAAAGCTTGAGAGAATCTGGTGTTTTCAGCTCTGTGATTGAAAAAGCTGCTGAAACAACATTATCAAAAGTAAATTTTTTGAAATCTATTGATAGTAGCAATTCAACTAGGAATACCAGATCAGGAATGGTTTCTTCTAGAAAAGTTGGTGCTGATGGAGTATCTCAAGCAACTGCAAGAAGAGTCTTGGAAGTTATAGATAGCTCACTCCCCTCTGCAATCCCACCACTCTCTCCGCCGAGCCTTGATCACGCTGACCTCATTACATCTTAGTTTTTAACTAACTCCTTTTGTCTTTGGAACATAGGTCTGATACTTAAATTGTGGGCAACAAAAGTAAAGATGATAATGACAGAAGCATCTCTTTCCGTTCCAGGTTTTCGACACACGAGGTATTTCCCGATCATTTACCCAAGCGCTTTTGTAAATTTCAGGTTTAGATTTTAGGCTTAGTGTAGGAAATCATACAGAGCAGATTTTGCTAGCATTGTTCATGATTTTCCCCTATTATTAAATCCTCTCATCCTTCTATTTCTTTCTTCCCCTTTTTTGACAGATCTGTGAGTTATATTATAGTTATCTTTTGCATGCTCTCCTTGCTTCTAGTTCCAAGTATTTACTAGTTTCCTTTGAAGTTTTACGGCTATGGGTAAATAAATTATCTGGCAATACATTCTTAATTATGTTGCTGAGATTCTTTATACCTGTCAGGGTATCAGCATTTGTTGCTTGTTTAGATCTTGCACTTTGGTGTCCTGGTAAAATCAGAACAGGAGTGCGGTTATGACATTCCCTCAGAATGTTCTTTCTTTTCTTAAATTCATATTTAGCTGTTTTCTTGTGTTATTCTCAAGCACCCTTTTTATTTTCTTGGTGGCTAGCCTAAAGATGTTAGTGGTGTTCTTGCATTAAGTTTGATTTTGTTCTTAACTCTGTAGCATGTTGGGCTGTGACGTTGTGAATGTACCATTTTAAGGAATAGTTGGATTTTTCATATTTTATGCATGTATATGTATTTATTTGGTTTGATAACTTATTCTACATCTTTGTAGGCTTTCATAATTGCTTCAACTGCAACTGAGGAAGAAATGCGTCAATGGTAAGTTGTTAAATAAAAATCAATTACTACTCTTTTTACTGAGACTGCTGAACTTTTTTTTCTTTTTTGGGTGTGTGAAATAAGCTGCTGAAGTATATAGTAATGGACAGTGTTGTTTGCTTGATACATCAACTACGACTGCCATAAATAAATCTTCATATTCTTTCATAGGTGTAGCTCTGATAGTGTGCTGCATGGGGAATGAATTGTAAATCCCTGCGGAGCACTGGTTATTACTTAATGATTCATTGGCTGGTTCATTTGTTTCATGAAATTACTAAATTAGTCAATTTGATGTGTAGAAAGTACTACGCAAAACGGTTTTTCACTTGTGTTTAAACATGGTTATTTTTTGAAGTTTTTGACCCTGAAAATAGTCTCTCCGCTTACAGGAGTAAAATTGCGTACATCTATCCATATCTCACTAAGTGGGAGCCTCATACACTTGGCTGCCCTTTTTTAGTTTTTACAGTTTTTGACATTATAGTAGCTCTTGTTGTCTTTCAGTTTACAGCATGCATATTCAATTTGGCTTCAAATCCAACTTCCTTTTGCTTCTTTAATTGACTTTCTCTTCACCTAGGTACCGAGAGCGTGTTGTGTGGACTGACCAAACACTAAACTTGAAACTTATGAAGAAGGGTATCTTGACCCGCATTTATGCTCCCATGGTAATTTCACTGTCCTGGAATTTTCTATCCGGTTTTTTTCCAAGTTATATAGTTATCATCTGCATAGTTAAGAGAAAGAAGTATATATTCTCTCAACTTTTCTTATCTTTGCAGGTTATTATTCAAAGCTTGAGAGAATCTGGTGTTTTCAGCTCTGTGATTGAAAAAGCTGCTGAAACAACATTATCAAAAGTAAATTTTTTGAAATCTATTGATAGTAGCAATTCAACTAGGAATACCAGATCAGGAATGGTTTCTTCTAGAAAAGTTGGTGCTGATGGAGTATCTCAAGCAACTGCAAGAAGAGTCTTGGAAGTTATAGATAGCTCACTCCCCTCTGCAATCCCACCACTCTCTCCGCCGAGCCTTGATCACGCTGACCTCATTACATCTTAGTTTTTAACTAACTCCTTTTGTCTTTGGAACATAGGTCTGATACTTAAATTGTGGGCAACAAAAGTAAAGATGATAATGACAGAAGCATCTCTTTCCGTTCCAGGTTTTCGACACACGAGGTATTTCCCGATCATTTACCCAAGCGCTTTTGTAAATTTCAGGTTTAGATTTTAGGCTTAGTGTAGGAAATCATACAGAGCAGATTTTGCTAGCATTGTTCATGATTTTCCCCTATTATTAAATCCTCTCATCCTTCTATTTCTTTCTTCCCCTTATATTTTGAGACTTATAGTGGGAAATATTGGCCTATTGTATTTTTTATACACATTGAGAGTGACAATGTTATATACTGGTTATAACATTTTCTCTCTAGGTTGAATGTAGAAACGATTTATACAATGAAAATGGTGTATTGCCAATTTTTTCTATCATTATGCTGTTGTTGAGTTGATTTTTGCCAATTTGTTTATAATATGAAACATGCATAGAAAACGCTCAATCTTTGCTTTATTTAGTGGATGTTTGGGGGCTATAATTTTCTGATGGTTCAGAATTCGTACTTTAAATAGGGATAAATCAATCCTATAGAATCATGAACAAACAACTGGTTTAAAAAAAAATCATATCAAACAAGTAATAGTGTTCTAACGTCATCTTAACTTGAGCATAAGAGTGCTTTGCTAATAGTCCACTCCCTCTTTAATACCACCTTTTCTCATTCGGGTGAGAGAAAAGGGAGATTATTTGTTTAAACCAATGTTACGAGAATCAGAACTGGTTGTCTAATCATTAACCGGACTTGAAAATGATTTTAGTTTGTAGTCTTAACTGAATGATGCTTTGCTTTGAACCACAATAACCTGGAAAGTAAACTGATGATATACATAATTTAAAAACAAATGGAATACTGTAATATTTTATTTTACTTCTGTCTGTATAAAGATGGAGAAATATTATTAATTATAATTTTTTTGCATTCATATATACTTATATATTATAGATAATTATTAATTATATAAAATCATCTAGTTTGATTGGATGGTTTAACCGTTTAAATTGATTAAGCCAGATATGAAATCTCTCCTAGTTTCAAACCTGACTCAAGTTTCACAATATTAGTTTTCACATTATAACTGTCTTAATGTTAATACTTAATAGTTTATGCAACTTTTGTTTTAACATTATTGGTATGGACATGTAATTCCAAGAAATATAAATTTTGAATTAAAATTATTTATTTGAACTCACAAATCAGAGTCAAAATTAAAGAAGAAAAAAATGTGAGCTTCAAAAAGCTTTTATTCTAAGAATTTTCATTTGACATTAATATGCATTTAATCACTTTGCCAAACTATTAAGTCAAACATATACTTGGTTGCATGCGTTAGTTTTTTAAGGTTTGTTAAACAAATTGTTAACAAATTATTAAATTTCAATCCAACCAATTAGTGATGGCAAAAATACTAGTTCTGTGTTTACATGTAAAAATATTCGCAGCAACTAATACGTGCAAAAATAACTTATAGATAAGAGCGAATATCATAATATTCACCCACAAGTGAGAGTGGGTAACATGTAAACAAATTTTATTATTGATCTAATAATTATTTGTATATATAGATTATTATAAAATATATAAATATCTATCTAAATTTAAAAATTGTTGGATACTCATGTATATTCGCTATTCGCATGAGTACCCACAAATAGTATGAATATAGTATAAAAAATCTATTTACAGCCAACCGATCAAGTTGTCATTCCTACAACTAATTTTCTCATGTGATTTTGTTATCAACCTTTTTTCTGAATTAATTATATCACACAGGTACCTCATGATATAGCCGTCCATTTCTTTTTGAATTTTCTCAAGTGCTACACGCACACATGAAAAGTTATATATGCAAATTATTATACTTAACATTTATAACATGTAAAAATTATGAATACGAGTTTACATTAGTATTTTATAAGTCTCTAACTCATTAAAAAAATTATATTGTTTTACACTAATAAATAAACCTTTGATCAGTTGGTTTTAAAAACACTTTCATTTAAATAAATTAACTTATTAATCTTTATATAATTATTCATGCATCAACCAACTTTCCATGGAATTCTCCTAAAACTAGCCATAGTTGTTCTTTTCAAAAACAATTATGATAGCTGCATTTATAATTATATTTTATATCATTTGTTTTTATAATTAAGGAGCCATAGTACCCTTAAATACATCGAAGAGCTGCCACGATAAATGATACCTACGTTTATAATTACGTATTTTTTACGTATATGTGAAGGCATATTTTAATCTTCTTAAAATAAGTAAATTTGCATTCAGAATTGAGGCACACATTAGAAAAATCTATGTAAAAAACTGAGTTATACATATTTTTGGTATTCCTCATCACATATTATGATTGTATTCTCCCATGTCATGCACATAAATCAAATTTCGGTCTTTTGCATTATATGATATATATGGTTCTAACTTTATTTATCACTAAATCAACTTTTTATTGGTTATTTAAGTTTTATATTAGTTTAAGGAGAATGCTATTATGTAACGTAAGTGCATTATTTAAGAATTAAGAAAATGAAAATTTACAATAGAAATTATAACTAAGATTTTGAAGATATAAAATACATATTTTTCAAACACCAAAATTTCTAATTCTTGAACCTTAAAATAATACTATTTGAACATTTCCGTTGGAGCTGTGTATATGACTGTATAGAATCTTTCTCATTTTATTGCATAATGGTTAAAGAGTAAAAACATTTCATAATGTATATGCCATGGGTAATTGGTTAATTATTACAAAGAACTTTTATAAGACCCACTAATTAATGATTACATTAAAATTTTGAATTTGTTAATATGAGGTAATATGTTATACGTTTTTTTATTATTTCAATGTTACATTAATATAACTTGGTTTGTATATAGTGAACTCCTCTCCCTTATTGGACTTTCCAATACTAAAAAGTAAGATGTAATATAATAAGGAAAAATTTGGATCCTTAAATATTTATAAGCCATATACAATGTTAAAATTTTAGTACTCGATTCTCGATAATCCCAACCCTTTGAGGTGACATGTTTAACTCCACATAATCGAACTCATTTCATGGTTAAGAGTGCTCTTAAAATTAGAAAGAATTACATTCAATATAAGTTTTTTATGGTGTTTAATTCCACATAATGAAACTCATATCATTTCCAATAACATGTATGTGTGACTAATTTTCCCAGTGGGTATTTTAGACTCGAATCCGAAACTTTACTTAAGAAGAATCAAATATGTACCACTTGACTAATTCTCCCAGTGGGTATTTTAGACTCGAATCCGAAACCTTACTTAAGAAGAATCAAACATGTACCACTTGAACCAATACCCGTTAATATTTAATCTAGAATTTAATAAACTGTGATAAGCAAATATGACTATATAACAAAAAAACATATTCTTTACATGTACTAGTGTGCGGTATATAATATATTTTTAGGCTAAATTCTTGTTCTAGAAAAGAATCCCACTAAGCCTTTTACAAATTCGTTTTACACAAAAAAATAACACATTTTTCTTTTGATACTCTATGACTATAAGTAACACGTGCAACATGAGCTATGGTAAGTTGGAAATTGGGCTAATAAGCTTATAGAAAGATTTTATTTATGCTACATTAAAAAAATGAAATTGAAACATATTGGTAGGGTATTATTATATTTGTTTTCTAAGCATCCTCCCTGAGCATGAATTGAAGTCAGACTCTCTTTGTGAATTGAGTTTTAGACGAATATAAATTAAAAAAGAATATTTTAAAATCATGAAATAATATATATTTATAAGATAACTATGAAGTCTTTCGTTTTCTTTTCTCTCTCTCCAAATTTGAACAAAAAAAGGTAACATTGAGAAGTCATTTTTGTAATAGGAAACTACTCATTTTTTGTTGTTGCAAAAGTCAATGTAATAATAATATTTGATGTTATGGACATTTTCTTAATTGTGAGGCAAGAAACAAACGAACCTTGACTATCTCCTCCTTTTAAGTTAATTTATTTAATATCATTGAACAATGCTCTTCAATTTTCAATTTAATTTGGCCATACTTGTTTTAGTCAAAAATTTTCTAATGTACTCTAATGAAACTTTGAACCTAACATTTCATAAGTTATGGTAATTGTTTTGTTGATTGGAACTTCGTTACCCTATGCAAATTCTACTCACCAACCTCATCATGCCCATTAAAAATTCTTAATTGTTGTTTGGCATAGGGAAAATTGCAAAACGTTAAAGAAAGAAAAGAAAAATAGAAGTTCAATAAAAAAGACAAACTATTATTATTGTGAGAAATAAAAACAATTAATATAGATAATTTGATTTTATTTGAATGGTTAAAATTAAAAAATAAACACATATGATTATCATGTAATTAATAACTAATTATTAATTATGATCATTCATGTATGGTTGTAAGATTCAAATTTATACAGTTTTTTATAAGAACCATTCTCACTTTAGTCAATCCTTATATTATATATATATATATATATATATATATATATATATAAATAAATAAAGTACTCAAATAATCTTGGAATCCAATATTGAAAAAGGTGAAAAGCAAGACATTATATTATTCTAATGATGGAAAATAAGTGTAAAATCATAAAATAAAATATGAAAAAGTGGTTGGTTCTTAACATGATTTACAAAGTAGTATGATTAAACATCATGTAAAGGCCATTCATGACTCATTCCTTTGAGTAGAACAATTCAAAAAGCTTCTAAGTCCTCTCCTTGATCCATCCAAACCACCCAAGAAAGTGGGTTTGTAGGGAACTTAGATACCTTATTATCAACCCTACAAAGAGATTGTTGGGTCTTATGAGTATAAACAAGAGAACTAGAAGGGGTAGTTTTGACCATGTTCCTAGGTTGTTGATGTTGATGTTGATGTTGATTATTATCTTCACTATTAGGAGTTTGCAAAGGAAGTAGTGTGGGATTAGAAGAAGGTTGTGGTTTAGGGTAGAAGAAATCAGTGGGAAAAAAGTTGTATTGTTGAAGGCCAGCCATAGAAGAAAACAAGTGTTTGATGATTATAAAATAGAGAGAAGAGTATATAACTTTTTTTTAGTATAACTAACTCTTTTGGAAGTTGTATTTATAGGGTGAGAAAGAGAGAGAGTGGGGTTTTGGAACCTTTTGTTTTATTTTATTTTTACATTACAGAATATTATATGATGGCATACACCATATGTTAAGCTTGAATAAATGTATCCAATATAAATATTTATGAACTAGAACGCCAATTTCCACTTTGAAATTTATTTTATATTGAAAATTACTATAAACAAAGAATGGAAAATAATTATAAACCTTATATATAAATTGATTAATAGTAATAGAATTAAATTGAATAAATTCCCAACTTTATAATTATTGTATTTATAATTAAAACTGACTTGTTTGTTTATGTTTAAAACATATCTTTTAAGTTTCTTAAACATATCTTTAACAATATACTTTTAAAATGTATCTTTTATTAAATTGGGTAGGACCAATATAAGTGACAACAATTCCCCTATGAAATACAAAATGTACTCTCATGTTCTTACTAGTAGAATTTAAATGGTTTGGACTCACTATCACCAACCCAGAAAGGTAAAGGGTTAGCCATCACCAACCCATAAAGCCAAGAGGATGGCCAACATTAGATGACCATTATCTAAAAGGGTTATGACTGATCCATGATCCAGATCGAGATATCAAGAAACAAGATTCATTCTACAAGGTAATTTAGAAGGGAAGACTCGCGAGAGGGTATTTCAGAACTTCCATACTCTCAAACATAAGTCTATTAGATTATTAAAGTGATATGAGCATGGTCACAACCATGACATCATCAGACCTTCCTTTAATTAATGCAAGGTAAGTCCCTTCACTTAGTATAAATAGAGGATAATGCTACACAAGAATATCTCCAATCATTATTTCCTTGTCTTCTCTATATCAAATTTTAGCATATATCGATAAAAACTGATTCAAATGTCATACTCCCTTTTTTAGGTGTGCCCAAGATATCAATGATTTTCAAAATTAATATCAACTAAGTTTACCTGAAAGACATTAATGCGATATCATTCCAGAACTACACCACACTCATACTTAAAACCTCTTTGTTAACTAAAACAACATTAAATCACTACTTGAATAGTATACCTTAATCATATTAACATTTGTTCAGCAAAAAATGTGGGAATAAAAATCCTGTCTACAAAATGGAATTGTAGCTCAACATTTTAATTTTGTTAAAAATAGAATTGTTTTAGAATCATAAATTGTCTGGGATTTTCACAAAATGAAACTAAAACTATAATTCTAAAAGTAACTCCTTATAATTAGCAATGGTGATGGTGGTGTGACTAGGGAAGAGCCTAGGACCCAAGGCAATGTGGGAATAAATATTGTATATTATGGTTATTTGTTATTTTCACTTGTATATCTTATACTTCTACAAATTTTTCCTTTGTTACCTAAAATTTGTACTAATATATATTTTTTGTATTCATTGTCTATAATTTTGGAATGAGGCTCATCTCATTAATGGAGAGAGAAGTTATTGATTTTGCACTTAGTTTTAAAGAAAGAAATGTCATATCATTATATTTTAAGGGATAAAAATATCACATTATATTATTATTTTCCTTTACTTTTGATGTAATGGAGAAGATCTAACACATAATTTTCATCATTGATTATGGTGATAGTAATAATAATGACATCAAACAAGAGCAATGATGATGGGTGATGGCAACAATGGGATGACTACAACAATAACAAAGTAATTGTAAGTATTTCATTAAATATAAAAAACAATTTGAACTAATTATTTTATAAAATGATATAATATTATTACTCCAATAATATATGTAATATGTTGACTTGTCAACTCAAACTCTTTCTCAGAAAACATTGTAAACTCTAACTTGCTTATAATTTAAATCACAAATTAGGATAAAAAATTATTACATGACTTATTATGCATCACGTTGATTTGTTTATCTAACAAATGGTGTATAGAAAAAGTGGCTGATAGTAGAAGATATTTTAAATGGAAATATTTGCTAAGCTAGTATGAGTCAATCATTCACTTTTATTATAGGTAAAATCCTTATAAAGATAAGGACAATAGCGAAATAAAGATAACTAGAAATAAAATGATAAAGATGCATGCAATTTAAGTTATGTTTATCATTTGCTTCTTTGTATTATTTTTGTACTTTTGGTACATTTTTAATAATATTACTTTAACTGATAAAAAAAGATACATGCAATTGAAGGTAAATTTAAACTAAATTAAACTAAGATAAGCTAATCTTTGATTAAAGATCAAAATTCAAACTACAACTTGTGAAATGCAAAATGTACTAATCTTCATTTATGTATCAATTGCATAAGAGAATAAAATATCACATCATATCAAGAGATAATTTATCTCCTCTAACCAATAAAAATATGACATATATACCATTTTGTTTAATTTTAAAAAAATTACAAAAATAATTAAATAAGATACATGTCATAATTATTTGTCATTCTCATTACATAAACTCTACAAATAAGTTATTTCTCACCAACATGATATTGTTTGGAATCACCAAATGTACTTTTTACCCATTCAATTTGGTTCTCAAACAGTCACTTACCTGAACCTAATTCAACTTATGCCAATTTTTTCTTCCCCACCATAACCCTCACTTTTGAGGAAAAGTACAAATGTGATAAAAGGAATTTTGATTTGATTATTTTCTTCCCTTCAAATTTCTTAATCAATTAGAGGATTCTAATAGAATCAATTTCATTTCTTCTAATTCCCTCAAGTCCCCTCAAACCAAAATAAGTAATTTCTTAATTAATTATTGGCAACTTCCTTTACATTGTTCTATATCTGTCCCTAGCCCCTTCACTTAAAGTACCAAGGTATAAAGTGGATTTATATGATTCTACTTAATTTTACATTGAAAAGGGGCAAATTTTAAATTTTGGACGGTCAATAATATTTTTTATACAAATATATCAAAATTTAACCTTATGGAAATCTAACTTATTTTGAGAATCTCATTCCCATCTACCACATTCACCTCTTAACTCATATATTGAGAATAGCGAATGTTTACTATAACTTTACTCCTATATTTGGTGATTGCTTGTATGTCTTTATTTTGATATATTTAGCTTATTGCAAATGTCGTTGATGTACATAATATTCATTTTTTTTATAATTCAACAAATGAGGTGAACCGAAATAGAAATGATATATCATTTTACTAAATTCTTCTATCTACATGAAAGTGATATATATCAATTATTAATAGATAAAATATTACTTTGTGACATGCGTCTTTTTCTTTCTCATGAGTATGATGATTTGTAGGAGAATTTAATAAAAAAATATATTATTTTCCAAATTGAAAACTCCTCCATTAGAAGCATGTCTTGTTATGTTATCATTGGATACATATTTGATGTCCCACAAATTATGTCACTGTATATACCATCGGCTTATGATTGGCTGAAAAAATAATTTTAAATTAAAAAAAAATAATTATTTTTCTTACCAATCACAGGTGATGATACATACAGTAACATAATTTATGAGACATCAGATATATACCCATTATCATTTATGACTTATGACTCATCGAACAATAAGAATTTTGTAAATGAACGAAGGAGCCATGAGGTCATGAAACATGCCGGATCTATGCTCAATTGAAATTGAAAAACGTTAATAAAATTTTCATTTGAGGTATGGAAAAGCATATTTTAAGAATATTATTCAGTTTTGAAGTTTATTAAATAATTGTATTAAAGGATTTATTGTTTGTCAGAATAATTGTTTCCTGCGAATAAAAGTTGATCTTTAGCAATAAATTAGCTTCCTAAAATTTAACTCATAGAGGAAAGGATTACTCAAGTTATTATAAATGTGTCTTATTTAAAAAGAGTCACTATTCTATTTCCATTCCAATCAATTCAAGAATGAGACAAAGAACTAATGCACCCTTCAAATCAATATCTCAGCTGAAATAGTACCTATCAATGGTTATCATGAAGCATAAAGCATGGCCTTTCGTTTCAGCAAAAGCTGCCAAAGTATTAGGCGTTCTATTAAAACTTCCCCATCCATGCCAATAATATTCAACCAAATTGACTCATACCACTTGTTAGGACACTCAAATAAATAAGTTCCACATCATATCACACCAAACATCTTAAGAATGGAGAAAACAAATTGGTGGAAGTAAGGGGGGAAAAGATATGTTTCCTCAAACAAGCCGAACTTATATAGCATATAAGAGTATGAGTCTGGCCTCTTTACCGGTTTAAAAATTCAAAGCTAAAGTCTAACCTGTTTAAAAGTCTTATTTGTTTGGCCTATTTGTAAGTATGAACTATGCATGGGAGAAAATAAGGAAAACAAGATGAAGAAGGATCCTTATAATATTTTTGAATTGTCAAATTTAAAGTGCAATTAGCTAAATAACAATGCTCATGAGGCATACCCTAACCTACAATGAGATGGCCACCATTTTGTCCTAAAACTCAATACACTGAAGGGGAAAAATAGCAATCACTCAAATGATTTCTATGTACCTACATAATAAAAGATAAAGTTACCTAACAAGATGTTCATATCCCTGAAATAAAATAAAGCTGATTGACATGAGTAACTAGCATAATTCATGTTTTTACAAAACTCAGATTATTTAGAAGTCAAAAACATTCAAAGTATATTATTGTTTAGCCAAAATTGTGATCAGTTAAAAACAAGCACACACGAATCACAATCACTTTCATAATAGCACCAAAGCAGAGGCAGCAGTGATTAGCCTTGCATTGATGGGATATCGATCGGTGGTCATCCACTAGTACCGAGTTTCTCTATATGAGAAACAGAACAGACATTCTATTCTTCAAGCAAACACAATAACCAGCCATAACAAACTAGCATTTACACAAGTATACTGCTACTCACACACACTTATAGACAGTTCACGTCTTATATCTGCACATTCCATCTAATTATAGTTTATCTAATCTATAATATTCTGTCATATACTCCTAATTTCTAAATGCGAGAGATGTGACTGAGAGATAAGCAATTAGAATTTCTCTTAAAAGAATGCATGAAGCACAGAACAATGACAACACCACAAGTTGCTCACTTCAGCCCAACAAATCCACTATATTGCATGCTTGAAAATCCAAGGATCAAAACATCCAAATAGTGGCACAAACCTAATTAAGTAGAACCATTTATGTACTTCTCAAAATTCAGACTTTTTATTAGCTATATAATTTGTATCCTATGAACCACAATTACAACACAGGACACAAATAAAATGAGATACTGCCACTAGATTAAAATTATATGATAGGACTAGACACATTCATAGTTCACACCAAGTTGACGAGCAAAATCTCAACTTCCTTTCACCTGAAGTTCCACCACATGTTCTAACCAAACTCATCTCCTATCTATTCTATTTATAAAATAGACGAAACATAGAATACAAACTATATCTTTTGTCATAGTCAAACAATTCACTCATTTAACATACATACCGCGTATCGAATTCACAATATCACGTATCAGGTTCGTCATAAAGAATAGAAGTAGTGATGAACCGATATTGTGTATCATGTAACTATCTATATTTTCTTTATCCTTTTCTAACATGTTCACACAATGGAAGTAGTGATCAATATAACAATGCAATTTCAACCATACAATTCATATTATTTTCATAGAATCTAACATTTCTATGTCACTCATTAGTACACATGTGAAAAAACCAAAAAAATCATTAATCTCAATTCCTAATTTCAAATATAAAGTAAAAAATTAAGACAAATCATGATTCAATTTTGAATCAATCAAGGTCCTTAACAACCTGAATCCCCATGCTATTAGCGGTTCCAATAATGTTCTTACAAATAGATTCAAGATTCATGTTCTGCAAATAAGGATCCGATTGTTTCACCTTCGCGATATCATACACGTGCCTCAGCGACAACGTCGATGTGGTCACGTGACCTGGCCTACCGCTACCAGATTCCACTCCCGCCGCTTTCTTCAAGTACCACGTGACCGATGGCGTCTTAACGGTGAACTCGAACGTGTTGTCCTTGAACGCCGTTATCGTAACGGCCATCGGCGTGTCCGATTTATACTTCTGTGTTCGCGCGTTGAAGTCTTTGCAGAACGCCATTAGGTTCAGACGGTATTGACCGAGCGCCGGTCCGACAGGCGGTGCCGGTCGAGCTCCGCCGGCTGGGACGGTGAGGCGGATAGTTGCGGCGACGGGACGACGGAGCTCCTTCAAAGTGGCCATGGTGGGTAGATGTGAAGTTACTGAGGGTTTAATGTTTATATTGGGCCTTATGTGGGCTTGAAACTACATGTGTAAAGCCCATTTAAGCCCACTTTCAAATTTTTGGCCTTTTGCTTTATGTTTCAATATTTTCAATGTGATAGGATGAATAGCATAGTTTTTATGAGGCTTGAGGTTGAGTTAGTTTTAGAGTGAGTTAGACCTAAGTTAACTAATAATTTGTAATTGTGAAAGATGAATCACTAGTAAACAATGTACACAAACTTCGAGTGTCACGGAGATATGGACACTACTTATTTAGCTGATAATGATTTGGGCCAAATGTAGTTAGGATGGTATTTTTTACGATTTTCTCGAGTAGTGATACATACTCAAATGAATTATGTACATGTATCTAGTAAGGAACGTGTGGAGAAAACCCAAAACAAATGTTGGGAATAATCCTAGATAAATTGAGAGAAAGACTCCTTAGGTTGTACCATCGACAAGAAAACCTTGATAGATCTAACCCTACCAACATAAAAGGAAACTTTCTAACAAACCAAACCTTTAAGTAATGACCATGTGGTAATAGTTCATTTTGAAAGTTGAATTATGCTTAAATTCATAGAAAAATATTGTTCAAAAATTGATTTTATTCGTTCTACCAAATATCTTGAATCCATAACAATAACTTAGACGAGACTACAAGGAGAGTCTAACAGAGTCTAGTTATAGATGTGAGATTGAGTATAATGAAGAGGAACAAGGATACTCTCCATTAATGGAGAGACAAATAATTGTTTTTACTCATATTTTCAATGACAAAAATGTGTTTTCAAGATAAACAAAATAATAAAAATGTCATTACATGTTACCTTTTGTGCGTTATTGTATGACACTTGTATCTCCATTTATTCTTATTTGATTACCCACCATTAAGTCACATAATTTTCTCTAAAAATGGGTGTCATATTTAAGGGTATTTAGATCCAAACCCATCCAAAAATAAAATTAAAATCCATTAAAAAAATCTGAAATCACAAAAACTAGATCTATATTAAAATTAAGTTGCAGGTGCTCCTATTGTATTGTGGTGCAGTGCTAGTATTGATTACAATATTGTTGTTGTGTCACTTTTGCTACTATCTATTGATGTGTTGTTGTCATGTTGATACCACTTACATAATATGTTCATTTTTATTCTGCTATTATTTTTTCAAAATTTTGTTGTTATCTTTATTTTGTTCCTAAAGTGAATCTTAATTATTTATGTACATGTAGACTTAATAGAATACACAATTAAAAACAATCACATTCATAAAAATTACAATATTTAAAAGTAATTTAATGTAAAATCTAAAGTCTCTAATTAGATTGGAAGGTGACTGTTAATGTAGTGTTGATGTGTCAGAACCAAGATTTTGAAAAGCTGTGAATAACCTGAGTCTAATTTTCTGTCTTACTGGGTTGTGCTTCAAAGGAAAACAAGACTGAGTTTATCATATCCCTATTTCTTTCATTTCCAAGAATTTAACATTACAAAAATATGGTGTTGTCTTTTTTCTTATTTTGATTTCGGGTAATAAACCTGAAATGTAAATAAACACATGTAGAGAGTAATTGATAGTTGCTCAACTTTGCATTCAAAAGTGTACTAGTATTTTAAGTGTGAATGAATAAGTATCACATTGTGTAGAAATGGATAAGTTGAAGAACATATAAGTAGATGGATCCATAAACATAATATTTTAAGGTTTTAGGTCAAAATGTAGTGTCGAACCCACTTATATGACTCTTTCACTTAACTCACAAAAGAATGTTATAGTCCATGAATAAAAATCTTCCAATAAGTGGTATCAGAGCAGATGGTTCGACGACTCAACCGAGGAGTATTGAAGTGATGAATAGTCGATAGATCCAGATGAGATATGGTCGATAGATCCAAGTGGTGATATCCTTGTTCGAAAGTCTTCCCGACAAGAGGTAAAAGTGACGTGTTTCGTTGATGATAAGCCAACGACGAGAGATTAAGGAGACGTGTTTTGCTGATATCAAACTCACTTATATGTTTCTTTGACTTAACCGATGGAAGAATGCTCTGTATCCCATGAATAAAAATCTCTGAACGCAAAATTATTTGTTATTCTATTGAAAGTTTAAAGGTACATTAACATATGAAAATAGTGACATTAAAAACAAATAAATTACCATTTTTATTTGGCATGTTGTCCATTTGATGAATACATTTGGGTGTAGAACAATAATTACTTCCAGAAGCTCAACATTAAACATAGCAGCAACACATAGATATAGACATGGCTCTCATGGTAGAGCACTCTAAAGCACAAGGATCTACTCTTCATAGAGGTACACAGAGATTCATCACTCTCAAGATAGCAGCATATAAATCCTAGAATGTAGCAATCTGAAATATTCAAGACAATGCAGCATAACCTATTACAAGAGTCATCAATCATTATGCATAATATATCCCCTCAGCAGTAGTGAACGGTTGGACATCTTCAGTCCCAAAAAATGTAACACACTTCATGTACCACTGTTTGTGATTGGTCAGAAAAAGTATACTACTCCATGTACAAAAAGTGTACCCCTCAGCAGTAGTTAATTTAAATACATTTTTTCAACTAATCACAAGCAGTGATATATGAAGTAGCATATTTTGTGGATATTAGATATGCTCTCTTAGTGAACCTACCTTCTTAGTTTGTTAAAGTTTTTGTATTGACCCCAACTTTTGGCCAAGAAACACTAGGCATAATTTGTTTCGTGTCAACACAATCTTTGTACTGAACAGCAAAGTTGGGCATGGAATCAAGAAGAGAATGCAAAAGAAGGTGCGGCCTCAGTTCGAGCTCGACGAGTAGTGTGCTTGGCATTGTAATAAGGCTCCTCTGCCTCGACTCTTGGGTTTGCCACTGATATAGCTTTCACGTCAAGGCCTAGCTTCACACCTGCATTTGTAACAAGGCTGGCAAGTTGGTTGACCGGAAATTGCTCAGTGAATTGGTTAACATGTGTATGATAGTGTAAGTGACCAATTCGTTATTATCAATAAATC
Source organism: Lupinus angustifolius (assembly GCF_001865875.1). Lineage (NCBI taxonomy): Eukaryota > Viridiplantae > Streptophyta > Magnoliopsida > Fabales > Fabaceae > Lupinus > Lupinus angustifolius. The sequence goes on along the minus strand of NC_032017.1, from coordinate 4,009,376 downwards.
TCAGATAACTAGAGTGAGTTGCAACAAATAAACTCACTTTTAATCTTATAGTGCAGAAAAAAGTTTTCTTGTGGCTGCAATAATAAATTGACTCTTAATCTTAACATATGTCAAATGCAACCTCAAAAGCCAAATAGAAATCTAAAAGCTAAAATTGTGAATGGTTGCACACTATGCAGAAGATTGATTACCAATATTATCTCCATTTGAAGTATGACTTTCTTGAAAACATGAAACATTAATAATCTATTCATGATTAAACATAGCAATTACAACAACAACAAAAAAAACACTTCAATAAGAAATAAACAAGTAAATGGGTATGTTACCTGGCCTGCTTTACCATATATTGTAAGTGGATGTCCAACAGCAGCCTGAACACAGAACCGATTGAACGCAGTTCCGAATATTCCATCATAATCAAGCCTGTTCCCAAGCTCTTCATGCATTGCAATTTCATCTGTTCTTACGCCATATACCACTCCTTGATTCAAATCCGTTGCTCGAATCCCCCAAGCCTTGCAAGTGAAGGCTATGTTATGTGAATCATGCACCTTACTAAGATGATAAAACGAGCTCGCTTGCTTAGGATATGGTAAAGTATCTGTCCTTCCATTGTGAGTAATGGTAATATAACCTTCCTCAATGCCAATATTCGGAGTCCTGTATTCACCCATGGTTCCGAGTTTAACTAGGTGACACTGCTCCCTGAACTCTTTTATAGCGAAGAGCACATTAAGTGTCCCGATAACATTATTTTGCTGTGTAAACACAGCTCTTGACCTATCTATCATAGAGTAAGGAGCAGACCTCTGTTCCCCAAAATGGACGACTGCGTCGGGTTCATATGACTGAAAGGCTTCTGATAAGAACTCGAAGTCGCATATGTCACCGATGTAGAGCTCAATACTTTTTCCAGTGAGTGATTTCCAACGTTGAAGGCGATTCTGATGGAGGAAATTGGTGTTAAAGAATCTAGTCCAAGCTGGTGATCGAAGTGTCGACGAACAAGGCTGTCAACAATGGCGACCTCGTAGCCCTTGTTAGACAAGTGGAGGGCGGTTGCCCAACCACAATAACCATCTCCACCAATGACCATTACTCGCTGTGGTTTAAAAGGGTCGCCAGAACTTTTTCTTGGCTTCTGCTCATACAAGAAAAGCCTTCTAAATGAAGATCTGGAATTGTTACAGGAAACAGCGGTCGAGAATGATGTCGAGACATGATCGAAAGGTTTTAGGTGAGGCTTGTTTCTACAGGAGATAGTCAAGGAGCAAGAAGATGATAGTAAATGAGCCATCTCAATTTGAGATTCCTCTAACTAATCTGAACACACACCTGAAACAAGAATTAAACTCCAGCCATTAGTATTTCATGTCAAAAGAGAGAAAAATAATTGGTTCATCGAGAAAGTAATAAAGATTCACAAACTCGTCAAAGTAATTTCAAATTTTGTGGATAAAAACCAATTGATTAAGAGCAAATACTTGAAATTTCATGATCAAACATCAATAAAAACAAATGTGATGATCATGGACGAGCTCCCAACTATGCAATTTTCATGTGCGTATGACATTGAACATCATTTACCTAACTCAGGATCCACTTAGAGAAATGTTCAATAAGAACAGATCAGCAATCAAAATTACCCAATTTTCATGTCCTTGTGACATTGAATGTCATTCCCTAATCACTTCAAAAAACCAGTGACATGCAATAATACTTCAAAATCTAGTTGAAAAGTTCCTTAGCTTTCACAACAACAATGTCTAACAATGATTAATCTTATTTATAAACCATTGATTTGCATAACACATCAAACACGAATAAAACACATAGTTCCACAAGCAAGTGATACAAATTCACGCAATCATTAACCAAATTTCCAAACTTTGAGGATAAAAAACAAAGACCAAATATTTATATAATTTCATAAGCAAGCATCAACTCAATCATAACAAGAATAAACAAAAGTACTAAACCCACATAAAGAAATTGAACAATAAACACTGATCATAAATTAATTCACTTAAAAATTCTTGGTGGAGTAACAAATCACGTTAAAGTTACAAACTTTGCATGCCCTTTCAACATTTAACATCACTTAGCCCTTGCTCATATCAAAATATAGAAGAAAAAACAAAACCCATCACAACAACATAACCCATTAACTATAGAAATTGTAAGAGAATATAAGGGATTGTTAACTTGAGAGAACAAAACAATGAATCAGTGACTGTAAAGTGAAGAGTTGAATTGACTCATGCAAATGATAATATTTAATTTGTTTCAAAAAGAAAAGAAAGTGTAAAGGAATATTTTTTTTCTCACCTATGTGTATCGTTTTGATGAAGGCCCAATTACTTCAATTCTATTCTCTATTTTAAAGCCTCAAACATAATTATTAGGTATGAGGTCTTTAAATTAAAATATTTTTCTCTGAATATTTATTTATTTTATTTAATAATGACTAAAAATGAATGATCAATAATGCACTGACAATATAAAAAACTCTTACACTATTACTATATTTTTTTCTCACACAACAATTGTTTTGGCTACACCAACATAATCCTTAGTCTTCTAGCTTTTTAGCTCAATAAGAATGATATCCCATTGAATTTCAGATCAATGGTAAGGGAATGGTTTCCAATAAAATAGCCATCATCAGGTTGAAATAGAAAGGTGGTGTGGTATATAAGTAAGATGATTCTAATAAATGACTAGGCCAAGCCCGAATCTAGCTCCTCTCCATTACTCGATAGGGTAGTGCATATCTGAGATTGTAACACATGGCTTATTGCTCAAACTATTTCGCCAAGCCCATATGCTTATTGCTCAAACTACAAAATGTTAATGTTTGGTGCCCAAGGGCCCTCCATTATGATCACTTCAACCTCATTCTTCAATATCCTCACCAAAATTTTCCATTCTTAATTTTTTTTGGAAATATATATATTTATCTCGAATAACTATCTTCTGAAAATATGTTTTCATGTTTCCGAAAATCGGGGAGGTTTGAGGAAATAAAAGTGGTGTAAAAACAACTCACTAGCGTGTGATCCTTAATGACAATTAAAAAATAATGTCAATTTTGCTTATATGTGAATTCAACGCAAAGTCTTACTTAGAAAGGTGTTTATATTTAATGAGAAAAAAATGTATGCATCGACAGTGTATAAATTTTATAACTGTCATTGTATCATATATCATTGATACTTAATTACTGTTGACTTTTGGAAAAAAATAATTCAAATAAATGGTAAATAATGAGTGAATGTGCATAAATCTTTACATTATCATTCTGTGCATTTTTCACTTATATTTAATATGCCAAGGGTTAATGTTTTAGTATTCCAAGCAAGAATTTGTGTTTTTGTTATGCTAAGGTATATAGAAAAAAACTTATGCACTTTTTATACAATATCATTATATCATCCATCATTTATTCTCAATCATCATTAATTCTTTAAAAAAAGTAATACAAATGAATGATAAATATTGTACTAATTGTATATAAATTTTACACTAATAATGCGTAGATATTATACTCATACTTAGAACCCGTTAGTATGTCTATTTCATGAGCCTTTCTTCTCGAAATTGTTGCTCCCTTTTAAGAAGATTGAAACTTACTCGTCCAAAAATCATAGAAGAAGGTAAATGTGGCTATTTGTCAACCTATGGTCTCGATATTCATCTAATTGATATAAAAGGTGGGAAAGGTACAATCTTACTTTGTTCCTTATATAATCAACTTTATCTTAATCTATTTACCAAACAAATTCTATTATATTAATCTGATGGAACTCTTTGATATAGGTAACAATAAAGAAACAAAACCTCAGTGCTAATATAACATTATTCATAGATTGAAATCCTGAAAACATCATTTCATTTGTGATATAAGCTTTTGCACATCCATCCTTCTCATATCTCACTAAATGAAAATCTCGTGTTGAATTGTATTTTATAGTATATAATTGTTATGCCTAATATCCCATTGTAGATTATATTAAATGCCAAAGCCAAAAAGTGAAGAAAAAATGTGGGAGGATACTTTGTCCTATGACATCCCAGAGGGACAACCCAAACACACACATTGACCCTCTAGCTCTGTTTAAGGACAGTTTGTTTTGGAAGCAGCAGTAGGGCAAATAAGTCAGGTGTGAAGTTAAGATTTATCTATTAATAAAGAAATAAGTGCTTCTAAAAACAACTGAAAATACAAATTTTAATAATATATTTACTCTTTTGATTACAAACAAATTATACTTATGGAATGACTGTTCTTGGGATTTTAGCATAATTTATACTCTGATTCCTATACATGTGAAGGAAGCTATTCTAAAAATTCTAGTTCCATCTTCCTCAAACATTATTGACTCTTGGATTTGGGAGGGTAGTGCAACTGGGTTCTACTTAGCTAATTCAGGTTATTGGTGGATTAAGAATAATAACGAGGTCACGATTGTTCAGATTCAGTGGAGTTGGTTGTGGAGATTGAATGTTCCAGAAAAGGTCAAATTTCTTTGTTGGCTCTCTGCTCATGATTCCTTTCCTATTCCGTTTCAGGAGACATATTACCATCTCCCCTGTGTGCTCTCAGTGTATTAATGATAGTGAGGATCTTCTACATACCTTTCGAGATTGCTTTCATTCTGCACTCCTATGGTGTCGTATGAGTTTTAATGATCAAGGCTTTTAGACTACTCAGTCCTTCATGCTTTGGCTAATGAAAAATATAAGATCTCGCAATGGAAGACTTTTTTTGACAGGCTTCTGGTGGGCTTGGCGGTGGCGAAATAATTTAATTTTTGGCACTACTCCATGAGATTCTAACTATGTCGCCAAGAATGTCCACCTCGATCTTAAGGATTGGTTTTCTACTGATGCCTTTTCCATGAATGTAGCTTTGGCTAGTTCTCATTGGTGTCGTCCGAAGTTTGGTTGGGTAAAACTTAATGTTGATGGAAGTTGCACTATTCGTGATCAAATTTTTGGTGGAGGAGGATTAATCTGGAACCATGATGGAATTTAGCTTTCAGGTTTCTCTGGTAAGTTTGGAACTGGGTCTCCCATCCTAGTTGAGATGCTTGCTATTGATCATGGGTTTCGGTTGGCTTGGGATCAGAGTCATCGAGCTGTAATCTCAGAGAGTGACTCTCTTGAGGCTATTCACATAATCACTAATAAGATGCATGTTCAACTTCAGCATCTGAAACCAATTATTCATAGCATCGCCGATTTAATAAACAGAAATTGGCAGGTTCGTATTCAACATATTTTTCGAGAAGGAAACATAATGGCTGACTTCATGGCCAAACTTAGTTTGAGTCTCCAAGACTCCTTGATGTTCTGGGATACACTACTTGTAGGAGCTTCGACTATCTTGCATGTGAATTTGTACTCTATGTTTTAATTTTGTTGCTTTTTATATTTCCATTGTACCCAAAAAACAAATTATACTTTTGTTGTTAAAAACAAAGGAAGAAGTATGCAAATGTCTCTATCTATTGATGAAGATGGTCTTTATTCTTAAGAGTGATAATAATGTAGACAAGAACTATTTTGTAAAAATTGTTTATTATGTAACAACTTAAGTGGATAGCAATTGAGTATGAATACTTTGTAAAAGAAAATAAAGCTCATATCATATATATATGGAGATTGTTACTCAAAATTATTGTTAATAAATCTTTTCCTTTTGAAAAGAGATTTGTACATAATGCTCTTTTCTAAGATCATTTTATAATAACATATTTTAACAAATTACATTTTTATAAGATTATCGGTATTTCAAAATTATATTAAACTCCAAATAATTCAATTTAAGTTGAAAAGAATGATAGAAATTTGATAAAGTTTTGTAACCACGATGATTAATAACCATCATTTATTTTACAAGGAATCTTTTACGGAAATATTATATATAAATAACAAATTATGTCTTCATGTAAAAATGATTGAGATGAGTAACCACTGCTCGTTTGTTCCTTAATGTGGCTTATAATAAGCGTTTCCCTTAACAATTGAATCTTATATTTTAGTTTTTTATGATATTTGAGGTTTAGCTTTGCTCAAACTAGACCAATTCCTAATAGGTATTATATAGTAAGTTTGCACTATTATTAAAGGTATTTCTTTACTATATGAGTAAGAAATTAATCTTTTTAAGGTATGTGACTATCTCCTATTAAATGTCGCTATCAGGAATCGAATTCTTTACATTTGGTCATCTTAAAGATCTAGTGAAACATTACACTAATAATGCTTCACATTGACATATATACTAAATTAATTAATCACACGCATGGATCCTAAAAATACTGCACAAATGCCTAAAATAATTGTAATGCTAGCTATAACAGATACGGTGCATGAACCAAAAGATTATGAGAACATGTTTAAAGGTTCCGCATAGCAAGCAAAAAATAACTTTTCTTTATTAGATGGGGGAGCATCAAGAAATAATCTTATAAACTCTAAGTATATTTTATCTTAACTCAAAGACTTAGGCATAGATGTATCAAAAGACTTAGGCATAGACCTATAATTACATTATTTAATGAGTTAAAATATAAATGGATTTCAAGTAAGTAAGGATGGAAATACTTACTTTATTGACGTCCAATTTCACTTCAAGCAATTTATTCAATATATTTAAATTTTATGGATTTATTCAATATAGTTTAAATGTTTCGTTTGTTAGCTGTGTCTTGCATTAGTTTTATAAACTATAATTAATCTAAAGCTGGAAGTCATATGCTCAAAATAACTTAGATTTTTGAGTCTCAGAAGTGTCATAGTGTAAGCTGTATTTAATAATGTAAACAATAACTAGTGATAAAAAACTAAGATATTTACACATTTATATCATTATTAAATATTTTATACTGTAAATTATAATCTCAAGAATTATTTTTTCCTTCATTTCTGTCTAGTTTTGAGGGACACAACTTAACTTTTTTAAATTGATAAAATAATTTTGTAAGATGATATTTCATTAGTCTTTTAAATTATTATTTTTTGTAGAAATTATAAATCTGTTTATTTTATGTGTGAATAACCCAATAGGCCAATATTATACATGTGAAATACTGTTGTTAATTTACGTTGTAATATTTTATGTTGGACTAAAGTAAAAGGAGGTAATATTAATAAGATGAAATATAATTCCATTAAGATTTGAGGGTGATTTAGGTGAAATGCTCTAATGGAGATCGAGATGCTTTTTAGTATATATAATATTATAATAAGGGTAGTTTCACAATATTATTATAGTCGTTGTAATTTATGATCGATTTGATAGAGTCCTGAAATGTAATAGTGATCTTTTTTATAAAGTGTACTGATATTTGATATATCATACATTATTTATGTGACTTAGTTTTTTTATAAGCAAAAATAAAAGAAACGTGCACAAGAGATGTTAAATCAATTACAACTTACAAAGAAAATTTATATAAATATAAAGATTTATACAACATTGTATAAAAGTGTACAAATTAGATCCTATATTTTTTTTATCACAATCCAATATTTAATTAATCGAATATATAATTTAAGTAAAACTAACCTTCTTTCCTAAAAATAATATCATTTCTCAACTTGCAAATATTGACTTAGTTGTATATCAACATTGCTTATGAATTGGAAAAGAGAACTTGAGGTGAATCCATATACATTAATTATAAAAATGAATGGTAGATATTAATATATTAAATAATACACTAACCTCATGTGACATATTTACTTGCTTTAACTCAAATTAAGTATTTTGAGATATTTGTATATGTGTATGGTACTATGATGCTATATTCTTGTAATTTCACACTTGTCATCTTAATAGTTTTACTTACTCTTGATTTTTCTACATGTTAATAACAAATATCTTTTTCAAAACTCACGAGGCTATAATAATATGAAATAATGTATATTAAAGTGTATGCATCTAACTTCCATTAACAAACAAAAAAGTGTATGAATCTAAATGTCTCCCAACTTTAGTGCTCATTTTATTTAAATTTTTTGATGTGTGCTTTATGGTATATGTTAACTACACTTAAAAGATAAGTTTAATATATGAAAATGGTTTGCTTTTTCTATTTTTTCTTTTACTTTAGAGTATACTATTGAGTTTTCCAATAAACAATTACCACTTAATATTCATAACATGTGTGTCTTTTCGTTGTTGGTACACATTACAAAACTTATTTAATTTGGTATGTAATAAAAACTAAAAATGTAATATTTATGTACTGGTATCTTAAAGATTTATATTACTATATTATTTATTATTCATTTATATTATTTTTAATTAAAAGTTGATAATGACTAAATATAAATGATATATAATATAGTAATAGTATAAAAATTTCATATACTATCAATATATATTTGATCAAAAATTAAATATCATGTGGTGTAATCTTTGAGATGATGATTACTATGGTGTCTCTGAAAGAGATCTGAATGTACAATCGTATCTCTTAAACTAATTAATTGTCTGGCTGTAATGTAACATTCAATGCATCCACCCTATCACAAAAATTAATTATTCCATTAAAATCATTAACTTAATGATAGTACGATTGGTTACACCTGCTCATGAATTATTATTGGGTTTACTTCTTTAATTTTTTAAGCTGTTCAAATCTTTAATATTTATTTTCTTCATCTTATGAAATAACCCACCCCCACACACATGTCTCCTCGCATTTCCCCAGGAAACAAACATCAAAATAAACCTAAAAACAATTGAGTTTTACATATAATTTTTTGAGTTTAAAATTTATGTACTATCAGTGTTTTTACACTATCATTGCACTATTCGTTATTGATTTGTATTACTTTTTTTAAGAATTAATATTGGTTAACATATAAATTATAGATGATTTGCTGACAAAATGATAGATAATTTTCTAACAGTGTAAAAAATATTACTTTTTTTAAGAATTAATATTGGTTAACATATAAATTATAGATGATTTGCTGACAAAATGATAGATAATTTTCTAACAGTGTAAAAAATATTTTCACAGTAAATATAATCATATTAAATCCATAATTTTTTGGTTTCTATGTATTGTATTTACATATTTGTTGTGGTGCCCTTAAAACACACATTAATAATGATTAGGCTTTAATTTCATTGTTAATATATAGCAGAAAACCCACAACTTTATTTGAAAATACTTTTTATGCATGGTTGGTATAATTTTTTTTACACAACAATACACCCTGAATTCATTTATATTACTCAATAATAATTAACAGTAGAAATATAGCTAATAATATAAAAACTATTGACTTTCCCAAATGTATTATTTTCTCATTTTATTTACAAGCTAAATTTAAAATGGTGTTGTATCATAAACACGAATTAGGTTATTTTTAATTGCATTTATGTACATGAAGTTGGCTTAAAATTGAGACGGCACGTCTTTTTCTTGGGTTTTAATTTTTCACTTCATGGATGTAATATATACATGTATTTGAGATGTGATAGGTCCACAAAATCTAGTCACATCAATGGAAATTCTTGAGCACGTCGCAGAAATTAATTTTCAGTATTTCATGATATCGACTTAATTAGAAGTTGATATTTCACGTTAAAAGTCAATTAATATAATATATGCTACACATATGGTTCATCAATAAAATATATTGCAGTTGAATCTCTTTATTTTTAGTCTTTGTCACTTTGTGTTACATATAAATGTAGTTTGTTCATTGTTATATTTTTTATATATATTGTGATACATAGAAGTCTAATTCTAATTTCTAAATCCTCTTATAATCTTAATGTCAATGAGAATGAATCTCCATCTTAAAAGTCATACTAATTAACTGAGAAATAATGTTTATATATAATCACTCCCCTGAAGTTAATTGACATCTTTTATTAATTGGTTGTATTCTTCTTTTTATTAAAGGGGTATTATTTGGTGTTATTCTTACCTTTAGGCAAATTAGCAATTTGAAAATGAAAATTATAATAATATATTAATGAATGGCCACTTTGAAGGAAAAGTAATGTCTAGGGTTAATGTTAAAATATGGTAAGAGTCATAGATAAGAGAGATCTTCTTGATGAAACAAGAAAGATGAGAAATTAATGAAAAGAGAAAGAAAATCTTGAAGAAGCAAAAAATGGAAAGAAATGAGAATCAAAGTCTTCATTGAAATGTAATCTCTCTCATTATTGTCATTGAATTCTCATTACAAAATTGAATTGATTGAATAAGAAGTGAGCCAATATGGCTTATTTATCCAAGAGAAAAGAAGAAAAGAAAGCTTGTAAAACAAGTAACTAACATAAACCTAACTTACTAATTCTTAACTTTCTAATCAACTATTATCTTCCAAAATAACATATCATATATTTTTAATAGTGTAGGGATTTAGAAGATGGGATTGAATTAATGGAAGGGTCAATTAATGAATTTATGAAACAATGAAATTCCCAAGTGTGAGAAAGTTTGGGAGGGGGACCATGCATTTATGCAATGGGATAACAACTTTGGTTACATGTATGACTTACTTTGATTCATCAAAAAAATATAATTTCAAATATCTTAGTTTATATTTGTCATAGTTAGCAATTGATGAGAATTTTCACAAAGAAAAATGGTTTTCAATTTTAGCAGCAATTATCACTAAATTGATAGCTAATAAGGGAAATTTTTTTGACAAATTAATCATTAAAATGAAAATCCCTAAATCTTATTCTCACTCATTTTTCACATCCTTATAACATTCCATTCTCTCAAAAGTTCCCTCATTCTTACTTACTTGCTACTTCTCACTTATTTGTTTTGATATATATGTTAGGTTTGTGATAATTTTAGTCATTGTTACTATTTTTTGTGTGAAGATATTAAAAAAGTCATGGATCAAATAAAAGGAAGGGGTAATTGATGTCTTCCTTAATGAGGCAATGCTTTTGGACTTAAAGGTGGTTCCTATACCCTCGAGTTCGGATGAATATCGGGTAAATTCCTCCCTAAAGTGACAATTCTAGGATTCAAACCTCTAACATTATAAGTAAAGATAATTTGAAATCATACTATACTCAATGTAGCCCAATGTATGTATAATTCCAAATGAACATCATTTTTTAAACAAAATTTGTATTAAAGAAGCATAAGAAGTGTTAACTTGATACAAAATAGAAATCAGTTAACAATTTATCTATAGACACCAATTTCTATACACTCCTGAGGGTTAAGACACCAATTAGCAAATTCATTGATCTAATTCCTCCCTTAGAGGAGTATCAAGACTAATATCTAATTTGGATTAATTCAATCACTCACATGTAGTTCACCTCCTTCCCACTAAAGATTATTTCATTCCCCATTATCTAGTAGACCATACAACTGCAAATCACACCATCCCTTTTGCACAGTGCCAACAAGAGTCATGAAGGTTCAATAATTCTATACTTGTTGGAAATAAATGGTATATTAATTTATGATGATCCATGTACATGATGCACTTTAACTCTTCAGTCGTCTGAATAACATTCCTATTTAGCAAAACTTCCTTAGTGACCAATCTACCTCTAACTAACACAATAATAGCTACTATGATCGTTGCTTTCTTTATAGTGTCACCTTAAAAAAAAGTTCAAAAATAATGGTAGAATCTTGCATAATAAACGTCAACAAAATATTAGAAGACCATTAGTTTAGTCCCTAAAAAATTAACCATTAATTAAATTTATGATGATCCATTCTCACTTTTTGAAATAAAAATAAGGCATGCCCTTTAATTTGGTCATATGGGCAAAAGATTGATGAATATTCAAATTTTACAAACAGTGCCACGGTTGTATATATATTTGAACCAACAAAAAATGTAATATATTATGTTTTTGAAGAACCAAAGGAATCAATCATCAATGAATATGTAACAATGGAACATATCAGTGGAGAATCCCGATTATGATATATTGGTCTGGATTTTTTAGGGCATGCAAACAATGGCACAGAAATATGGTAATTGGTAGGGTCCAAGTGAAGATAACCAATTGGAATAGGACTACTCTGAACTTGTGATCCTATATATATGAATGACCATTTTAAGTAAAAAAAATTCTTTTGATAATATTAAGTGTATCTCTGCTTTTGTGTAAAGAATTAATCACTTTTATGGTGTATAATTATTCCTTCTAATAAGTGTATTTCTCATGAATCGAACTCTTATTTTTTTGGTTATTTGGGTAGTTTAACATGACTTTACATCACTAACTCAACGTCTTGTTTGTGATGTAAAAAATGTTTTGAATTCTTTTAACTGTTCATTTACTATTTTTTATATTAATTCGGTCAAGTTAGCCCTTTTATACTCGTGTTAATATGAATTGATTTAGTGGTGTAAAGTCTCATTAAATTTTCAGATAAACTGTAAAGTAAGTATTTAATTTTTTAGAGCGATATTTATTGGGAAATACATATATGTACCCAAAAAAGTATTAATTACTTACTCATGTGAATATATAATTGGTTATAGAAAAAATACTCATACTAGTACAGATGTTAGTTATATTATTTAATTATAAAAAGGTATTGCTTTTTACATCTTAAGAAATAAAATGTATTCATTTTTTCTTTCACTTTTTTTATATATAATTTACGTGTAATTGGAGATTATTAAAGTAGTGTTTAGTGTGTGGGGAAGAAACAAGATATCCTTGTGTGATCTCTTTCATTCCACTCTCTTCCAAACAAAAGTATTTCACTATTTTTTATATTTATTCATGAGGATAATATAATATAATCCCTATTTTGATATTGTACGAAAGATAAGGTATTTAATGTATTTAACTTTAAATTGTGCTCGTGGATAAATAGAACAAGAGTAACAAAAGAGAAATCAAGAATAGCGTTGAGAATTATTTGAGAAACTTGTTCAAATAAGTATTAGCAAGTGTCATTTTTTGGTAATGAAACAAGTGTCCTTTCACCTAATGGTAATTGTTAAATAGACAAATTGAAAAATGTAATTTTTTATAATATTAGATCAAAAAGTAATGTGTGTTTATGATATTTTTCTCCTTCTACTAACCTAGCAGCTGCCATAAACATATGATAGTGAAATGAGCACATTTGGTCCAAAAAAAATATTTAATTATTTTTATATTAAAGATATTTTTATAACTAATTATAAATAGCGACATATGTAATAATATATTTAAGGATCTTTTTAATAATAGAGAGACAAATGTTTGTTTTTTTCATATTTTTAATATTAAAAATATAATTTCATGATAATAAAAGAATAAAAGTGTATGTTATTATATATTGTTTCTTATTTATTATTATATGATAGTTGTCTCAACTCTATCTTTGCTAATTAAGTTCGATGCCTTGTTTGTTGTGATGGGAGGGAACTGAAAACAATATATCGTTCATGAACATATATATCAAATTAAGTTATATCTTGGAACAATGTTATACTACACAGGATAAAAAGGCCCCATTTTTTCTATGCATGTATGTAAAAAAAATTATAAACAAATTGTACTAAAAGCGGTATAAAATGTGCTAATCCAATACAATAATCTCTGAATACATATATTCTTATTTATCCGTGCCATTATAAAAAAAGTATATCATATAAGAAATATATTGTTAATTTACATAACATTTATTGTACTTTTCATAATATATAATTTATCTCATTAACTCATTGTCCCTTTAGGTAAATCAATAACACATTACATGAAAAATAATAGTTAATACATCATTAAATTTCTAAACAAGATAAATGAAAATTCTTCAAAATCATAGATAAATTTATAACAAATAATATAATCCGTGTCTTTCCTCTCTTACCCTTTTGTGTAAGAAATTAACAACTTTCAGAGTGTGTGATTGTCCATCCAAACAAGTGTCACTCACAAAAATCGAACACTTAACATTTTGATCATCCTATAAATTTAGCCGGATGTTACAGCATTAAATCAATATCTTATCATTTTCCTCTTCTATCACATAACATTAGATTATGATATTTTGAAGAGAAATGAGAATATGATAATTGAATGTGCTTTGCTGGACTTTAGATTAGATGGGGTCTAACAATAACGATGTAGTTTGCAAAGTGAGGAGAAATGTGTGTGACAGATTTTACAATATCAATATGTGGATCACACACCAAAGCTTGTCGGGGAATCAAACCATAGAAAGCGACCAAATTTCATAAAATCAAGGGCAATGATATTGGGTTAATAAGTGTTCTAGAATTTAAGAAATACAAAAATAAATTTAGATTTGAAAAAAACTAGGTTTGTTAGGTTAAGGCATTGATTTTTTATACAAATTTTATTTATTTAACAATTAATGTTTTCATAGCACTTGTTAAAATAATTCTGGGTGAAAAAAAGAGAGAGAAGACTCCGTTGATATGGAATTTGTATATTAGAGTTTTATGTATATGAATCTTGACCAATTTTAATATAGATTAATTCATTAATCGGATGTCAAAATCTCAAATACTCAACATATTTAATATATGAAAATAATAACCATTTGGTTACACTTCTTAAAAAAGTTCCAAAATTTTGTGAAAAAGAAAGAAGTTCAAAATTTGAGACAAATTATTTGGATGTAGATTATTATTATTTAGCAGGTGGAAGGATAAAAAAATTATATTTGTACTTTTTTTTATGAGTGTGATATCGCCTATGAGTTATATAATTTGCAAATGAATTTCGAAAAGTCAATAATGCGCTGAAAAAATAAGTAAAAGTGGAAAAGTGAGATGAAGTTAGAAAAAGTAAGAGTGAAAGGCTAAAAACTAATTTATTATTTGATTAACTACTATTAGTGTAAGTTAGAAAGAGTTAAAAGAATTTATAAAATGGGGGCTTGTTAAATTTTTTTGTACCAACAAAATAACAAACCACGAACTTATAAAACATATAGAAATCACTTCAACCTCCTTGGTATTTTAAAGGAATAATATGTATCAAATGAATATATTGGGTAGTTTGTATATATGTATTAAAAGGAATATAATCTATAGTATTAGGTAAATGATCAAATATTCGATTTTTGAAAAAAAAATATGTTAGAAAAAGTAATTACACATTCCAAAATATACATGAATTCCTTATTCACGTCATAAGGTGAAATAATACTTTTGGTTATACACATATTAGAAGGCTATAAACTATGAGGTCCTTAGAACAATGATTAAAGAACTGAAGAATAGAAGTAATACTTTAAAAATCACATACTTAAAACTTTTTGAACATATTTAAAAGTTTCATTTCACAGTAAAAATTCTATATTTGATTTTAACTTGTGCTCCTAAGCCACTCGATAACTTTACTCTTAAGTGAATATATTACGTATTTTATACTAATATAGTTAGAATATCTATTTAAAATCACTTATTACTTATTTTACCCCTACCCCTTTAATATTTAGATTTTATATTTTGTAGAATGGGTTAGCTAGGTGGATGAAGAGAATCAAATTAGGATTAGACAGTAGGTTGGTTTGTTTGATATGCCTCACATTATATTACATGTGATTCCCAAGATTTCTGTCTTGTAAGTTTTTATAGCTATGTGCAATCATGCTTCCATATATCATCATCACTTTCATCCATATTCTTCTTTTAAAAAATAATATATATATATATATATATATAAATAAAAGTATAAATTTGTGATATATATAAATACTGTATGGTTTTATGCACCATTGTGAAGACGTCAAACCGGCAGAGGTCCCGTATTAGGTTTAACCGGTTTAAACAGTTAAACTATCCGGTCTGACCGGGTGATTTCGTACATAATTAATAATTTTTATTTGTAAATATATAGTTATATATAAATGTAAAACTTTATATATATAATTATATTGAAATAATACATATTTATCTTTTTTGGACCGTAGTAAAACAAAATATTAGAACATTGTTCCTTTTTTTTTTATTTTTAAGTGAGCCGTCCGGTTTACTTTCTGGGTTAAGACGGCAAACCAGAGCCGTTTTCAAGTCCGGTCAGCGGTCAGACCGGTCGGACCGTCTGGTCCGGTTCTAACAACACTGGTTTTATGAGATAATATAATATAATATTTATATATTGTCAGTATAAAAATTTATACACAGTCAGTATATATTTACTATTCATTTATATTACTTTATTTGAATAATTAACGGTGATTAAACATGAATGATGAATGATATAAAGACAACATATAAAATTCATAAAATGTTGATGCATACATTTTTTCTTCTTGATCCATTTCAAACATTTTATATTGTTCCTTGAACATGTTAATCTTAGGTTCTTTTTTAACTTAATTAATGTCATCATGAGTGACGTTCAGCTGATTAAATATATCCTTTGGGGTTGTTACATTGAATAATCTTGCTTGCTTGGATCACAAGCCACATAATATATACTTTGCACTAGTGTTGTTCATCACCATGATTTTATGTACAACAATACATTTATGCTTTTGGTATTTGATCTTTATGCTATATAACTTTCAGCAACTCTCCTTTTTGACAGAATTGAAACATCTTCATCTTGTATTTTTAGCAGTTGAAAATTTCTCCATTTAAGAATCTTTGTAATGGTCTAATGGAAGAATGAAACAAGTTTTATAAAAATGGCTTTACAAAAAACTTGACCCTTGTTAATTAGTTCCACAATTTAATGATAATAATCAAAGTTAAAACACAAGATATAGAAAATATTGCACAAACAATTATTTTGGTGGATTTCCAAAAGAACGAGATATTTATCTATTTCAATTAAAGTGAAGATTGTTGGAGAGACTTAAAATAAATTATTGTATAAAGTATTATGTTACCTAATATTGAAATAAATGAAAAAACAAATGTTATATATTATACTCAAATCCCTTATTATAATGTGCATTACACCCATTTTAAGTTTTAAAATGAATTAAATTAGGTGATTGTGATTTTCACCCTAATCTACATTTATTGAAATCAGCATAGGTGGAAAGTTACTCTATCCAAATATGTCTTGTAATTATGAATTTTCTTCTAAACTAAGCAAAATTGTAATTACCCTTATAATATAAAACAATTGAGAGTCAAAATGAAGATAAAATCGGTCTTGATCCAAAGATTACATAAAGACCTTTCCCCCTAGATTTGTGATTAAGTTATTAGTTCTTTTATGTAAATCATTTAGGTCTTTGATATGCATCTAACTTTATTGGATCTTTCAATCAAATAACATATGGGTCATAAGATTTGAGCCATAAAGATCAATGATGAACATTCCATAAGATTTTGAAAATTGATATGAAGTATGAACATTTGACTCTTAAATTGACAAAATTACATGAACATGGAAATAAAGATGGAATAGTATTAGTCATGGCCGTGAAGGATGGCCATCATGGATGGGAGAAAATAGGGAAAAGACACTAGAAGATTTAGACAAATTGGCCCACTAATTAGTGCCTTTTCCCTTTCTTGTTTTCTGGCTTGTACCCCATCATTCTCCATTTACATCAATAGCTACATAATGTTCAAGGAAAATTAGAGTGATATTTGATGATGTTTGATTAAATTAATTTGATTTTATCAACAAAACATTGATATAGTGATATAGACCCCTACTAGATCCCTAGAAAGATCAAAAGATCAAGGGTTCGATTCTTGTAAGCAATATTTATTAGGAGGTGCAGTCGCGCACACTGAAAGAGATTAGTTCCTTATTCATTTGGTGAGAGATATAATTTGTATTACCAAAAAAATAATTTAATTTTTTTTATTTTATAAATTATGTTGACCTCTCTTGATCTTTAATGTTGGTATTACACTTCTAATGTAATTATCTATGAACATTAAACTAATCATTTTTTATGTGAATATTTTATAATACTCTTGAGAGAGTTTTAATGAAATTCACAACCACCACCTCAAATTAATATTGAGCCCACCCCATGCTTGAATTGACCGTAGACATTTTGGACTATATATATATATAAACTATAACACTTTTGGCCATTAAAATGATAAAACCAACATATAAATATAAAATATAACGTGAAAGTTCTTATAACAAATTGTGTAAATATCAAATAGTGTGATTATAAAAGGTATCATTATATTACTAAACCGGTGTGATGCACCTTAGGTCTGGATAAAAGTAACTTGCAGTCAATTATTTCTAATTGGTTAGCATCCTTTATAATCATTTAATGTAGGAGTAATTCTTTTGCCCATAATAATATGGTTAAGAATTTAATATTTTTGTAAGTTTGTACACATTCATACATAATTCATTTATATTATTATTTTTAAGAGTCAATAATAAATAACATATAAATAATATATGATGTGCTGATACTATAAAATCATACATATTTGTTACTAATTCTTTCATTGTAATAGGCCATCATTATATCATGAAAATATTACCATATTCCACTACCAAAGCAAATCATAATTAGTTTTTACAAATAAAATGTATGCCATGTATGATTTGTGAGAATATTTCACATTTTCATTTTTACTAATATTGAATAACTATATTAGTGAGTTCTTATTTTCATTAAATTATTATTAGGAGCATATTTGTGATCTCATTGTTTTGTGTCACTTTATGTGGCAGTAAATATGATTGACTAAAAAATATTTAATAATTATAATTATAACTTAAATATTTTTTCAATGTACAGAGAATGATACAAAAAGTAGGACAACATATGTGCTATCTATTATTAATTGGTGAGAGAAAGATGAAAGATAAAGTAGTAGATGGACCATGGATGTGTATATGGCATGATGAGAACATGGATGGGCATGGGAAGCAAATCTTAAAAGAAAATCAAAAGAAATTGGACTCTCTTTGGTACCACTCTCCCCCACCTGCTCAAGATATGGTAAGTGCCACATGTTTTCACACACAAAGAATATGGTGGACATCAAGTGTCCTATAAAAGTGTATTATTCAATGTGTTACTGTTTGTGATTGGTCATAAAAATAATTAATTATTAAAATTTTAATTTAAATATATTTTTTTAATCAATCACAAATAATATCACATAAAATGACACACTTTGTGCAACAGCAGATGTGCTCTCGAGGAATATATAAAAGGCACCATTGCTTACCTCACCTGTATCTCTTAAGAGGATTTTTGTGGGTCCCTCTCACACACCCTTCTTTCTCTCTCACCCACCATATATATTTTATATATAATAGTATTTTGGTGTCATTATCTTATGAATAAAGAACTAATAAGATGTTTGATTATTTCTTTCAATAATTGCCACTTTATGGAATTAAATTTTTTATCTATTACGATAACTATATATTCAGTTGGGTCTTATATCACTAATCTAAAAAAATTTGGTTAAGACACTCATCATGTAAATACTTACATACTATATAGTGCGAGAAATGAGAATAATTAATATGAATCATTTAATTTTATTTGAGTGCTTAAAATTTAAAAAAAAATGATCTTATAACTAATAACTATATCCTAACTTTCCATATATAATTGTAATACCTATATTTATTGTTCTTACTTGAATTACTTACGATAGATAAAACTTTAGTATCTCTGCATTAATAAGAATTTTTTGTATGGTAAATGATAATCATTATTGAATAATAAGTTCATGAAATTTACTCAACCATTATATGGATATTAAATTCACATATAAGGAACTCTCACCCACAACATAACAACCTAAAAAATATTCACTAGGATTTAATATCTCTTATTTTATTCATTCATTATTTGTTCCTAGTCTTTATCCTATTAATTATTTTGCATTGCTTACCCTGTAATTCAAGATCAACTTGGAAAATTTGGAAGATTTGGGATGAAATTTGGTCGGATCTTGCTTTGTGGGATGGTGATTTTGGTGGGTCTTATTTCAATACAAAGCTCTTCTTCCCATCTCATATCCTTCCCATAAACAAAGAAGAAAAAAAACTCTCAAGAGAAAACAACGCAACATTACTTCTAACAATACCCACTTTTTCAATTTCATTCCTTCTTCACTTCTTCTTCTTCCTTCTATTCTTTCACCTTGTAAAGTTTCAAACTTTGCATCAACCTTAGTTGGAAGAGCAAATGGGTATGGCTGCAGCAGAGTCACAACAGTATCATGTGTTGGCTGTTGATGACAGCATCATAGATAGGAAACTTATTGAGAGGCTTCTGAAAACCTCTTCTTATCAAGGTAGGGGGAAAATTTGGATTTTTTTTCATTTCTTATATTGAACTTTTTCTGGTAAGGAACTAATCTATTTCGGTGTGCATGATTTCCCATCCTGACAATTATCGTTTACATGAATCAAATTTTTAACTTTTTGTTCATCCCATTCATATGTTATGTTTTTTATTCATACTATGTTGTCTGGTCTAAAAATTAACTATTTTTCTGAATGGCAGTTACTACAGTTGATTCTGGTAGCAAGGCTTTAGAGTTTCTTGGCTTA
This sequence comes from Lupinus angustifolius, assembly GCF_001865875.1. Classification (NCBI taxonomy): domain Eukaryota; kingdom Viridiplantae; phylum Streptophyta; class Magnoliopsida; order Fabales; family Fabaceae; genus Lupinus; species Lupinus angustifolius. The sequence continues at coordinate 3,988,909 of NC_032017.1, read as the reverse complement.
CATGAGAATGATGAGAGCAATCCAAATACACCATGTGTTTCTCCAAAAATCAATCATGTATGGTTTTGTTTTTCAGCTCAAAATGTGTATAAAGTTATTTATAATATTAATCTCCTAGTTGCAAATTATAATGTTTTATTTTTTAACCATAGATATGTCTCTTTTTTTATGTGATTTTGAAGTAATTTGGATTTTTGTGTCTTTATAGGAAGTGGAAGTGAATCTAGTTATAACAGATTACTGTATGCCTGGCATGACAGGCTATGATTTACTCAAGAAAATCAAGGTATGTTTGATTTGGTTTCTATTCTTCTGTTTATATTCTTCACTTTCTTCTGAATCTATCTTCTGGCAAAAGATTCCATTTTTCCTCTTTAAACAAAAAAAAGGACTTTCCATTTTGAAACCATGCATTTATTCCAATTTTGCTCTAAGTTGTTAATTTGGACTAGTTTACTAACAAGATGTTGATTTAGTAGTGTAAGATCTTACTGTTAGATATTTAGAATGACCAAAATGTCAAAAATTCGATTCATAATATCGACAATCACATGTCCCAAAAAAGATTAGTTCTTTACCCGTAGGGTAAGGGTTATTACCAAAAAAATTTGGAGTAGTTATATTTACTTACAAGAAAATATCAAAAGTATAATCTACTGGAATATTTTTCCAATCTGCTTTTTAGTTTTCCACCCAATAATGCAATGGAAAAAATTCCTTTTCTAAAGACCTTACTTTATTTAGGAGCTTGATTTGATTTGAGGAAAAAAATAGTTTGAGAATATTTGGAAATTTTATGCTCACTTCACTTACTCTACCTGGAACAAACAGCTTAAAAATTTACATGATTTTCTCTTTTATTTTCAGGAATCTTCATCTTTAAGAAACATACCAGTGGTGATTATGTCATCTGAGAATGTGCCTTCAAGGATTACCAGGTAATTGACTTATCAATATTCATTTTCACATTTTCGTGAGAGTTCGTCTGTGAGTTGAAATTTGGAGGAGAAATAAGGAAAATGAAAGGCTTCATAACTTTGAAATATACTTATAATACGACCCTGAAGCCTTTCATTTTCTTTCTCTCCAAAGTTCAATTTGGAAACAAACCCTGAGGTGTAGATTGGCAATTTAGTCCCCTTAATTTAGTATGTGACAATCTAAAATATTAGTTATATGATTTGAAATCATACATTAAATGAAGGTTGGTCTAAATTCCTAGAGGAAGAGAGATGTCAAGAAGAACCATAGCAAAATGATTATTAAGTATTTAGAGATCAATGTTTTTTAACATAATTTATTTTATGATGAAAAATATGACATCGTTCGATCTAAGTAGTCGACCGAGTAGTGAATTAAGGGATGGATAAAATTTCTGATGAATTTGTGAACTGGGAACAGATGTTTGGAGGAAGGAGCTGAGGAATTTTTCTTGAAGCCTGTAAGGAAATCAGATTTGAATAGGCTGGAACCCCATATTAAGAGAACCAAACTGAAAGATCAAAATCTTTTCGATACTACCAAGAATATCCCTAAGCTTAAAACAAAAGAAAAGGTTGAAAATTCAGAAGTTGTTCAACATCAACCACAACAACAACAAATCATAAATGATCAACCACAACAACAAATTCAACAACCTCAATCCGAGACCAATGTCGAACAACAACAACAAATTCAACAACCTCAATCCGAGACGAATGTCGAACATCAACAACAACAATCACTACAACAAGGTAACAATAACAAGAGGAAGAGTGTGGAACAAGGGCTCTCACCTGAATCTGATAGAACAAGACCAAGATACAACAATGGCATAGCCACTTTGGTATGATAATAACAAAAAATCATTGGAAAATAATTTTCTTGAATTTCACATTAAGTGTTGCTTACTATTATAGGCTTTATAGGATTGTAGAGAGTTGTTTCTATGTACACATTTTCCTGGAAATATTTCCTTCCAATTTTGTTTTCCCAGATATAAAAAAAAAAGAATGAGTAAGAAATACTTAGTTGTTTCTATTTACCACCCTCATTATTAAGCGTACTATTTAATTTATAGTGCAAATGTATGTGATCTACTCTATAGTTTAAGGTTATATGAAATAGAGAGAAATGGAAACAATTAATATGAATTATTGGATCTTATTTAAGTAGTCAAGATTTAAAGATAAATGCATACGATTTTTTAAGTGATCCAATAACTAACTTTAAAATGAATAATGTTCCTAACGTTGATTATGCATAACATTATTGTAAGGTCCATATCTATTATTTTCACAATTTTTATATGTTTCACATTATAATTATTTATGAAATTTCTGACAAAATAATCAGTCTCCCTAACAAATACTCGTTCTATTTCCAAAGTATTTGTTCAACACATTATTAGCCTCCCCAATACAACAAAAGCAATAAAATTTAAAGTGTATATTTATTTATTGTTACTATAAAAATTTATATACAATCACTTATATTATTATCGATCATTTCTATTATTTTTTCTTTTGAAAAATCAATAATGATAAAAATGAATGATAAATGATTCAGTGATATTAGTGCATACATTTTTTCCTCTAAAAATTTATCTTCTTGTATATCAAAAATAAAATTAGAAATTTATCTTCTTGTATAATATTAGATTGATGCACGTTGGGCAACTAAAGATAAGTCCCATGTTGAAGAAATCAGTGAGAATTTGAAAATAAAACTGAAATTATATTTTGTTTATATAATTAGTGATTTATTTAAATATGATCAACTATACCATTGGGTTATTATCAATTATTCATTTTTTAATAAAATAATAGGTTATTCAGTAGTGGGCCGGCATAAAACTATTCATGTATATTAATTAATAATATGCACAGCATAAAAATATGTTAAAGAAAAGGATTTGTGTATTTTTGGGCCATCAATTATAGTTCTCTTTTCCTCTAATTTATTCGCTTGGACATTGTAGTGTTTAGGCCTATGTAGTGTGGTCACACTCATATCACATGTATCTATAGTTTATATAATGGCCCAACCTATCTATCCTATTTCTAATTTACTATTTGGAATTTTGGATCAAATAGTAATAAACATGCATCATGCAAGTACTTCCCTTTTCTTCTAGTATAGGACATCTCTTATTCCTTTGTTTACCACCCATCATTATTTCCTTCAATACATTATTATTATTATTTTTTAAGAACTTATTTAGATACAACTTAGGCAAAATGTTTTTGAAGAGAGAGGAGATAGTTAAGAGCATATCTAATGATCATTTTTTATTGAAATAAGAACATTCTTCTTTCATTTGTGATTGTGAGACTATTATTTATTAAGAATATTCATTCCACAAAACATTATTGTGGTTATTCTTATAAGAAAATTGGGGACCTCACAAGGAAAATGTGGAGAGAGAACTGTGTGATAAGTTATATTGTGAAACCCAAATAAAAATAGAATGATGTTTATTATTGTGTGAAAATAGTAAATGCTATTATTAATTTCTTGAGATGTGTAGTAAAGTATAAATTATTGTGTCAGACCCAAATAAAAATGAATTTAGTATTTGTTAATCGAGACACTCTCATTTCTTAATTCATGTGTTCCTATTTTTTCTCAACAGAATATGGAATATGATTAATAAACATTATAATATAATAGAACTAAAGTATATGATTGTGAATTATTAAACTAATAACATAATAATAGGGGGTAATCGTCTCCTCCCGACTATCTCTTTCGCTGAAAGCATAATTCGAGAGTACAACAAGGATTGGCAGGACTCTTTAATTGTCTCACTCATTGGCAAGAGGTTAGGCTTAAGATTATGTGAGATAGGCTGAAGTATGCATGGAAGCTATCCGGTGAGTTTGACATGATGGACATTGACAATGGCTATTTCTTGGTTAAGTTTGATCAACCTCATGATAGGGATATGGTACTACAAGGAGGTCCATGGATGATTTTTGACCACTATGTGGCCATTACTACATGGTCCCCGAATTTTGACTTGACGACGGCAAAAGTGTCCAAAGCCCTAGTTTGGATTCGTCTATTAGGCTTTAACATGTTATTTTATGACAAAAATTTCCTTATTCTTATTGCCTCAGCTATTGGTCGACCGTTTAAAATAAATAACAATACCTTGCGTTTTTCTAGAGGAAGGTTTGCAAGAATTTGTGTTGAGATTGATCTCAACCAACCTGTTGTTGGTAAGGTTTGTGTGCAGGGCAACTGACATAAGGTGGAGTATGAAGGTCTCCACATTATCTGTAGTTAGTGTGGTTGCTACGGACATATGACCCGTAATTGTTTGGAGTTGAAGTCTGTCCCATCTCAGCCACCGATTACTAGGTCAGAGTCTAGGAACTCAGGTGAGGCTACTCATGTGGATGGGTTGAATTCAAACACACCCTCATCAAATGCTATTCATAATGAATTAATCACTCCAACTCACTCTCCAACGGTTGCTGAGGACATTCATGGAGACTGGTTAACCGTTACAAGAAGAATAAGGAATGGGAAATCAAGCAAAGGAGTGAAGGGTGTGACTGAAATGGGCGTGTTGGCTTCAAGAGCCAATAAATTTGATGTGCTCAATATGCCTAGAACGTCTCTTGTTTTTTCAAAAATTCAAGGGATTCAAAACCCTATTAATGCCACATTAATGTTTGGGCCCTCCTCTAATAAGAAAAGATTGTGGTTGGGGAATAATAGCAGCACAGATGAGGCAATTACTTTGGTGGACGATTATATGATTCAAAAGGAGCCATTCAATGCAATTCCAAAAACAATGGCTCGTTTAAATGCTCATAAATACGATGGCACGAATTTGTATGGAATTAATGCAGCAATGTCCTCACGAGATGTGAAGTCTGCCACGACTACTAGTGCCAAATTAAAGGCAATTACTAATGATACAATGAATCAAAGAATTCCTAGGGAGGATTTTCATGCACGTGAGAATTTAGTGCAAGACTTTAATGTTGTTAATGATGGTGATAATTGTACCCAAAATCTCTCTCTCATAAATTCAATTCATTCCTCTAATAAATCAGGTAGACCCAAGTATATTATTCAGCTTTTTATTGCCGTAAAAAACGTGGGAATTCATTCCCATAATGCATCAACTTTGAAGCAAGGGACTAGCTCCATAACCCTTAATGAAGTTCATCACGGTGAAACGGTGCAATGTGATATCAATGTTCTAGATGCTCACCCACAACTGTATGGCACTAATATTAATAAATCTCGTATCTCAAATGAATCTCATAAGAATGAGGAGGATGTCTTTTGCCATGTAACCAACTCAAGTCTTATGAATGAGGCTGAGAGGGCCACTCGAGTTGATGGAGAGGGTTAAACCTCTATGGATTGTCATTAGTTTCTTCCTTATGGCTCATCTCTTAATATATTTTTTTAATGATAGGGTTCAAGAATTTCACAATTTTATCTTTGAATATCCGGGGTGCCATCAATAAAGATGGTCGTCGACATGCTAAAGAATTAGTTAGGCGTTTTAAGCCTTCTATTATTATTCTTATGGAGACTCATTGTCAGTTTTTGAAGTCTAAGCCTTTGTAGGACTCTCTGGGCTATGATGATTGTGGTATTATTGAAGTTGTTGGTCATGTTGGAGGTTTGTGGATTCTTTCACCTAAAGGTTGTGATTTCACCACATCTATTGTGGACTCTTGCTCTCAGGACATTACTATAAAGCTTCATCATGGCTCGAAAAATTGGCTATGTACAACGGTGTATGCCAGCCCTTCATATCAAGATTGCCATATTTTGTGGGATCACCTATTCTCATTACGTCCTCTTGTGAATCTCCATTGGCTTCTTTTGGGAGATTTTAATGAAATTCTACTATCGTCAGAAGTCAGAGGTGGTTTGTTCAACAACTCTAGGGCTCAATTGTTTGCTACGGTCCTTGATGCTTGTGGGCTTATGGATCTGAGTGCTATTGGCAGTCGCTTCACTTGGTTTAGAAGGAAGGGTTCTTGCAGGAGTATTTCAAAGCAGTTGGATCGTGGTCTTTCTGATACCGCTTGGCGCATGGAGTTTCGGAAGCCTATGTTGAAAATCTCACTAGAATGCATTATGATCATAGCCCTTTGTTGGTGAGGTGTGGGGATCTGGTGGACTCTTATATTAATCGCCATTTCAGGTTCCAAGCGGCTTGGACTACCCATTCTGATTACTTATAGGTGGTCCAGAGTCGTGGGTTGAGGCTGATCATGATGTGGTGGATGGGCTTTCTAGGGTAAGAGAAAACTCTATTATTTTCAATAAATCCATATTTGGCAATATTTTTCGCAGGAAAAGGAGAGTTGAAGCGAGAATCAAGGGTGTTCAAAGGTGCCTAGATGAGTGTGATGATCGTCATCTGGTTGTTTTGGATATTCAGCTTTGACGTGAATATAATCTCATTTTGAAACAGGAAGAGCATCTCTGGTATCAGAAGTCTAGAGAGCAGTGGGTCAAGTTTGGTGACATAAATGCTAGTTTCTTCCACACACAGACAATTGTGCGTCGTAAAAAAAAAATTCATGGTCTTTTCTTAGAGGATGGTAGATGGTGTACGAATCCAGAGTTAATAAGGGAGGATGCCAAAAGGTATTTCATGAATCTTTTTTGTGAGAATGTTCATATCACTAATGATAACTATTGTTGATACTCTTTGTCTCTCTCATTTGGGATTTGAGGTTCTTATAGCCCCTATGACTAAGGAGGAGGTGACTAATGTTGTTATGAGTATGAAGTCATATAAAGCTCCTGGTCCGGATGGTTTCTAACCTATATTTTTTTTAAAAATATTGGGAGATGTTAGGTGATGATATTTGGAAGCTTGTCAGTGATGCTTTCAAATTTGGCTACTCAGACCCTCATATTGTTGAGACTCTTGTTATCCTAATCCCGAAAGTGAATAACCCAACATCTTTGAAGGAGTTGAGGCCGATTACTCTATGTAATGTCACATATAAAATTATTACTAAAGTCTTGGTGAATAGATTGAGACCCTTTCTAGATGAGTTGGTTGGTTCTCTTTAGAGCAGCTTCATTCCGGGGAGGGGTACCACATATAATATTATTCTAGCTCAAGAGGCTATACATCACATTCTCAAAACCAGAGCTAAAACAGGTCTCCTAGCCTTCAAAGTGGACTTGGAGAAGACTTATGACAGAGTTAACTGGGATTTCCTTCAGAGTACCCTTCTTCAGTTTGGTTTTCCTGCTATCACAGTTTCTCTTAATATGTGGTGTATCCATTCGGGGAAGGTTTCACTTTTGTGGAATGGGTCTAAGGTGGAGGCGTTTAGTCCATCTAGGGGGCTTAGGAAAAGGGATCCTATGTCACCTTACTTATTTGTCTTGTGCATGGAGAAGTTGTCTCTACTCATCTCTCAAAAGGTGGACATTGGTTTATGGCATCCGCTTAAACTCTCTCGGGGTGGTCCTAATATTTCTCATCTTCTGTTTGCTGATGATGTCTTGCTATTTTTCAAGACTGCTAATTCTCAATTTAGAATGATTACCTCGACGCTTCAGGATTTCTCCCATTCTTTGGGTTTGAAAGTCAATATGGACAAATCGAAGTTTACTTGCTCACAGTCAGTGACCAATAGGAGGAAGAATAACCTTATGAATATTTGTGACATGCGGGTGGTTGGCAATCTTGGTAATTATTTGGGGATTCCTATTCTTCATGGAAGGGTAGGTAGAGGTGTTTTTGACCCTATTCTTGAGAAGATTCAATGGCGTCTGGCTTCTTGGAAGGCAAACCTTCTAAGCAAAGCAGGGCGTTTGCGTCTAGCTAACTCTGTCATCTCCTCTATTCCTATCTATTCCATGTAGGTCTTGTGGTTTCCTAATGCTATATGCAACAACATTAATAAAATGACGAGGAACTTCATTTGGAGTGGAGATGTTAATGGTCGGGGTCTCCACCTGGTGAGTTGAGATGTTCTCAAGAAGAGCAAACATGATAGTGGGTTAGGCATTAGAGATGTCAAATTATTGAATATATCACTTCTGGGTAAGTTATGTTGGAACTTGATAAATAACAATGATAAATTTTGGTGTGCCGTGTTGAGACACAAATACCTAGGAGGGAGGCCCTAATCTCTTGCCCATACCAGAACTACATCGTCTTATATCTGGCGGAGTATTTTGAGAGCCTTTGAGAAACTTAGATTGGGTTTCAGTTTGCATCTTGGAACTAGAGAGGAATCTCTTTGGTATTATAATTGGTCAGTGATGGGATTTCTTTGCACTTACGTTGACTTTGTCCATATATCAAATACCCAACTAAAAGTGAAGGACATCTGGATGGCAGGTGAGTGGAACTTTTCCAGGTTTTATACTATAGTCCCATTGCAACTAAAGGATTTTATCTCTGCTAATTACGCTCGTGGCTCTCCCTCTACTTCCGTTGGTTGGATTTGGGAGGGACATGCCTCCGACTATTACACAGTTAGATCGGCCTATGGGTGGCTCATGGAAGTGGAGGGGTCTGATGGTGCGGCAACAGGTGTGTGGAGAATTCTTTGGAGACTTCGGGTCCCCGAAAAGGTTAAGTTTATGTGTTGGCATGGTCTTCATGAGGCTCTCCCTTCTAATGTCCTTCATTTCAAGAGGCATTTGGCTTCCAATTCTATTTGTGTTAGGTGTCATGCTGGTGATGAGGATCTAATGCATCTCTTTAGGGATTGCCACGACTCCTCTTTAGTGTGGGCTCGCCTTGGATTCATGTCTCCTAACTTTTGGGCACCTCAGACCTTTCGTGATTGGCTCATGGAAAACTATAATGCAAGGCATGGCCTTCTATTTTTGGCTGGTATTTGGTGGTGTGGAGGTGGAGAAATAATTCCATCCTAGGCGATTCCTCTTGGACTGTAAATTTGGTGGCTCGCTTTACGCACCAAGATTTGTGGGAGTGGCATAACTACGGGTGTTCTCTGTCATTGGAGGGGACTCCCCCATTGACCCGTTGGAGTCACCCGATTTTGGGTCAGGTCAAGTTGAATGTCGATGGTAGCTGCATTAGAAACTCGTGTATTATGGGAGGGGGTGGTGTCCCTCGTGACAATTTAGAAAATTGGTTGTCTGGTTTTTTTGCAAACTTTGGTGTTGGGTCACCTATTTTAGCGGAGCTTTTGGCCATGGAGCAGGGGTTGTCTCTGGCTTGGAGCTTGGGTTTTAGTAGTGTGATTTTGGAGAGTGACTGTCTCGAAGCTATTCAAATTATTTCCGAGCGAATTCAGATTAGGTTTGCTCCCATTTTAGTTGTGGTCAACAGTGTTAGGTTCTGATTGGCTCACCCTGGGTCGTCACAATATCATTTGTGTGTAGAGAGGCTAATATGGTAGCTGACTTCATGGTGAGGCAAGGCTCTCACTCACCAGCTGAGTTTAAGTTCTGAGACTCCCCCAGCTGATTGTCAACCTTTATTGCTTCTTGATCTCAATTTGTGTGCTTAGTTTTGTTTCTTTATTCCAATGTACCCAAAAAAAAACTAATAACATAATTACACTTTACAAACAATAGAAAAATTAAGTTGACAGACATTGGAGTGACCGTCAACACGCTAGTAATAATAGTTGCAAAAAATAAAAGTTTGATGTCCCAAAATATGTCCCATATCAACGACTTTCAAACAAAAGCTGAAAAAAATAATGATTTCATTTTTTTAAAATTAAGATGATATTTTTTCATTAGTGTGAGATATTGTTTTTTGTACTATCAAATGTATTCTCTCACTTTTTTGGGTAAAAAACTAATTCCTTTTGCGCTTCGTGATTACTTCTTCTAATAATTGTTACTCTAAGGAATTAAACCATCAACTTCGATGATCCAATAAAACCTTATACTGCTATGTCTTATTAGTATACGGGTAGGATATAGTTTAGGAAAAATATATTTTTCTTTAAAAAAGGTGATGAGAATAAGAAGCACAGGGGAAGAATGAAAAGTTTTAAACTTAGAAACTCCACCGTAAAAAAACCCACCTCCGCCACCTTTTCTATTCCTTCCCTATTCACACTTTTCTTCCAATTTCCCCAATTCAGGTTCCTCAAATCCCTAATTTCTTCTCTCTCTCTCTTCTTCACACTATTCATTCTTTTATCTACATGCTTTTCCTTCACTTCTCATGCATCACTTCTATCATTTTCTCTCTCTTTTGTGCTTTTCGAGATTCTTATCATAGGGTTCTTTATTCCTAATTTTGATTCTCGTGTATATTTTTATTTCCTTTTATTAATCACTTTACACCTTTGATATCTCAACTATGCAACTAGTAGCTTAAGCTTCAATTTTGTTTTTTTGTTTTATGATTTGATTTACTTTTTCCGTTCGGAGTCTGTGAATTTGTTATGGTTGTGTATGCTAGCTCATAAGTTCGGAAGCGAAGCATGGCCAGACCGTGGGGCACCATGCCCGTGTTCTCGAGAACTCCATGATGTAAACTTCCACAGGTTTCCACGGCCAAGTTGTGTCAGCCACGGCGGCCAGGTGGCGTGTTAACTGTAACATCCCAGCCTTGATATGTGACCCATTGGTCCTATGAATTTACTCAGTGTGCCATCATTAAGCTTAAATACCCGTGCAGTCTTTTATTCCCCTAAAGAGAGCCTCCGGCGACTCGAACCCATGACCTCAGGATTTGTAGTCATAAATTCCATTGAGTTGTGAGGTCATGGGTTCGAGTTGTTGCGGGAGGATATTTAAACTTAAGGGTGACACACTCAATAAATTCATGTCCGGTGGGTCGCATGTCAAGGCTGGTATGTTACATTAACCATTGCTTTAAATTGACATTGATCGATAGTTTTCCCATTCTAGCTATGGGCTTTAGCTTTATGCATTGGATCCCGATAGTAGGCTGTATATTCATGCATTTTGTATATCGTAATTGCTATTGAGTAAGAGCTTGTGCTAGAGTTTGCAATCCTAACCGTGGGGACAGAGGTAGAATTGGACAAATTTCATTAACAAATTCTCTTGCGTTCTTCTCTATCCTTTATTCTTCATTCTTTATTCGATTGCTTGTTCCCAACATTGACTGTGCACAACAGTTATGATATACATCACTTGTTCGCTGACTTTGCATTTCTTGTGTTGTACAATTTGTAACTGCAAATTATAACTTAACTTGCGTGGATTTTGTGATGTAGTTCTTGTTGAATGTGAACTTCGGGAATTTCTCAAATGTCAAGTGGACCCGTGAAACAGGTTTCCCGTCAAGATATTCAGCTGGTAAGTTGGGCACATTTTGTTTGAAGTTTGTTGTTTTTTTGGTTTCTTCGATGATGTTAATGTTTGCATATATAAATGAATGGGAAAGGCTAATGACATTGGAATAGGCCTATTTACTCTCCTTATTTATCAGTGGGGTTTTTTACTTTTAATTTTTGTGGAAGTGTGATTTGGTAATGAGGATGCTGTTAGTAATTAGGAGTGTTTTAATAGGTCCACCTAAACTTTTGATTTGCTACACGCTGCTTGCATTAGACTATCATTTATTGTTGACTGTGGAAACAAACACAGTAATCAGCTTTACATTCTTTCTTGTACAATATAATTCATTTTCATTAAAAATATAACTAACGGGATATCATTGATTTTGCTACCTGGTGCTATAAAGTTTCCGTTATGCACACGGTTCAGGGAATGGTCAGACCTGCTATGTGGGTCTGTTGTAGGTAGCCTTACCTTGTATTTGCATTTTGCAAGAGGCTGATTTTGTGACTTGAACGGTTGAATCTGAACTTTGTCGCATGACAACAACTTTTACCATTGTGCCAATGCTTTAATGGGATGTCATTAAGTTGTTTTAATTAAGGATTATGGACTTTGAGTTCTCAGTATGTTTAGAATTAAAATCACTGTTATGTTTGGTTCACCCTGTCTTCAAATTCCCCTTCACTATTCCCTCTACCGATAGTTCATCTTACATCTACGCGCGATTTCTATCTATAACTTCGTGGTTTATTTGTCCCATTACAGGTACAAAATCTCATAAAACGATGTCTTCAACTATATATGAGCCAGGCAGAAGTTGTGGAAACGCTACTGAATCAAGCAAAAATTGAGCCTGGTTTCACTGAACTGGGTAATGAAAACTTCTCTTCTGTGACATTTTTTTCTAACTTTTGATTTTACGACACCTTCACTTGGAAGGAGACATTTTGTTGTACTCTTCGTGTTTTTATGTATTATTATCTCTAGAGTATGCCTATAAAACTTTGAATTCATGTTTACTTGTTATTATTACACTTCCGTTCTTTTTTTTTTTGGTTTTTGACATGGTGCACCCATTCATTCTTAAAAATATAATTAGGTTATTCGTTTATAATTACCATGGCTTAATATGCTGGCTTCCTTTATAAGGAAAATAATTAACTTATAGAATAAGTTTAAACTTCGAAGCTGTGAATTTTACTATATCTGGTTACTTGGTAGCTGCTGCTAAAATTAGTGATTTCATTGCATGGGCATTGCACTGTGCCACTATGGTAGATTGCCTCTGTTTAGCATCACATTTTTTTCTTCAGTTTTTCCATTTCTGTTCTTATAGTAGCCACAGTAGGTTTGATATTTACAAAGTGTTGGATATATAAGAGTAAGATCTGGTCGTTGATCTTTCCTGTTGAAATTCCTGTTTTGTCCTGCAGATTGAGCATTCTAATAAAAAAAACAACAGCCACCTTGGACCCACCATTAAGTGTTCTCTCTTCCTATGTTTCATTATTACTTTCTGTTTTTTTTCCAGTTTGGCAAAAGCTTGAAGAAGAAAACCAAGAGTTCTTCAGGGCTTACTACTTAATGTTGATGGTGAAGCAGCAAATACAGGAGTTCAACAGTTTGCTAGAGCAACAAGTGCAATTAATGCATCTACAGCCAACTGCAGCTTCGTCATTGCCTAACTCTAGTGGGTCACATATCCCTGCTGTTGCATCATCACCTAACTCTAATGGCTCACATATCCACACAGTTGCATCATTACTCACTTCTAATGGGTCGCATCTCCCTGCAGGCAAGTCTATTGCCGAAAATGAATATTGTTACTATCCCTTTTGGGCTATAATTTTAAGCATCATTCACTCTATTGAAGTGTTTTATATAATGGTTACTTGAGGGCTTATTAGGTTCTTCTCTTACACTCAGATACGCCCCCACACTAATGGGTTATGGGTCACGTATCCCTGCATTTGTACCATTACCCAACTCTAACAGGTCACATATTCTTGCAGTTCCATTATTATCCACCTCCAATGGGTCACATATCTCTGCAGTTTCATCACAATCTAACTCTAATGGGTCACATGCCCCTGCAGGTAACTTTATAGCCTCAACGAAGATTGCTGAATCAATTTATTAAAAGAATCTGTTGATATGCTTAAGTGAATCACACACTTGGCAGCTAATATATTTATATACACCTGATAATGAATGCTCACCTACCCACAAGAAATAACTCAACTTATTCCTAAGCAAGAATAACTTTACCTATTTCCTAGGATAAAAGTTACAATACTCAGATATTTCAAACACCTCAAACTGGAGCATAAATATCATGCCATGCTTGATACAAGTATAATGACTTGGAGGACCTTCGAAGAATTTGGTGAAGATATCTGCAACTTCATTATTCATGTTTACAACAATAGTGATTTTCCCTGAAGTAATCTTTTCACGAATGTGTATTTTCCCTACCTTGTTGAACACTCATAGGTAAGACATAACAACAAGCATCCTCTTTAGAGTGTCAACAGGTAGGGGATCAAGGTTGACCCTTGGTGTAAACAGGTTGGGCCTTATGTTGACAATGTTCCCTTCTTTGGTATAGTCCTATAGCAATAGGGAAATCTTCTTAGACACCATCTTGTGTTCTCACACCGATCATGACCCAATCATATATATCCTTGATTACTCGAATGTAAGCAATCTGAACTCCTTTCTTCTCTTGAGCTTTCCACAATACCTCTCTAGGCACCTTATCATACACCTTCTCCAAATCATTGAAAGTTGAGCTAGGATTCCAACTTTAGACCACATCTATAAACTCCTATTTAGGAATTGTATTTAATTTGCTACCACTATCTTTGGCACCTATAATTTTTACCTTCACATTTTAGTATAAGTTACTCCATGCTTCAATGTTAACAGAGGATTGGACAATTCTTTTCTAGAATTACCTTCGATGTGGTTTGATATTATTATCATGTTAAGGTTTTCAGATCTTCCTTTTTGTCATCTCCAAATGATTCCGTCATGTCTTATTTAATTTCCTCAATCATGTCTCTCAACCCAACTTTAGTATGTAAGTCGCATCTAAGTTTGGTCATGCTTTTGATAAAGTGATGATACGAAGAATCTGCGATTGTCATGAGGCCCTATAGATGATGAATGAAGCTCTGACTAGATGCAAAGGAGCAAAAATTTCAAACAGCCCTAAATGCAAAAATAAAAATGAAGATTCCAAAAATAGTATGTGATGGTATTGTGCGAAATTATTATTATGGGGTCAAATGAACTGGCTGAAATAATAAAGGAATATGGCATGGTATATTGAAGTCCCATAGACATATATTTTGTTTTAATTGCCTTAGTATTTTAAACTTGTAATTGTAATTTGGCAACATCATTTTATTTGACAGGACCTCAGAATCAAGCACACTATGCTGCTGAGCGAACCCGAGGAGGCTTGAAGCCAGAAAATATACAACACCCTGTTGGTTCCAGTTTATCTAATGTGTTTGGTAATGGTCAGTCATCACTTCAAGCAACTATGCGTGCTGCCATTGATATGTCTGCTCATAGCAGTAGGGTTAATGGGCCTCCAAACATGCTTTCAGCTCAAAGCTCAAACATGGATCTGATACAAAGTATAAATAGGGGAATGATCAAAACAGAACCCGGATTCTCAGGTTGTTCTCCTTATATAGTTGGCGCTGAAGGAAATGTCCTTGAGGCACACCCAACTATTGGTTATGTTTCGGTTACATCATTCACTAATGTGGAGTCTAACTCACATTCTCTGAACGAGGCAGTTTTGGATCCAGACACTTCATTTGGATTTTTGGGGCAGATTCCTAGAAATTTTAGCCTTTCAGATCTGACTGCTGACTTTTCTCAGAGTTCTGGTTTGTTCTCTCTCTCTCTCTCTCTCTATATATATATATATATATATATATATATATATATATATATATATATATATATGTATGTATATCTTGTGTATGTGTGGGTCAATGTGTGTGTCTGCAATGCATGCTTGCTTGTTGCTACTCTACATATCAGTTACAAATTACAATGCATGTTTCCTGATGTGGATGGATAAAGGGTCATTCTCAATATGATTTATCTGAAAACAGATGGTTTAGATTAGCACCCAAAAATGGAAAAATAGAATTAGAATAATGAACGTCATATGGCTAAATATAAATGTCGGCTAGGTTAGCCATGCTAATTGTTTAAGTTCCAAACTAATTTCTAGGCCATTTCCTGTTCACTAGCACTTATTGTTCAGCTTTTTATGCAGCAGACATACTGGAGAGCTATTCTAGCTCACCCTTCCTAGCTACTGATAATGGTAACTTCCTTGAAAGAGGAGAACAAGGTAAGAAACAATCCCCCTTCTCCCTTGATCTGTTGCTTTGGTCATTGATGCTGACCCTACTATTGTCTATGTGTTAATGTAGATAATAATAGGCTGGATTCCATATCAGAAGGGTTGAGCTATGAAGATTTTAGGAGTGAATAGTTGATACTCATTGTTTAGTTACCAGCAACTGAGGTATGTTATGTTCTTCACTTATATTACATTGTTATTGATCAAGACATCAAATTATGCAGAAATTTCTGTAAAGTGCAATCAAACCTATCTGTCATATAGGCCCAAAAAAGCTTCTACCTCTGCTGTAGTTTTTAATTTTCATTGCACACTCATTCTAAATACGTAGCTGTTTTAGTTATGCCCCTGATAATTGTTTATCTTGCCTGCAGGTTGAAATGAATCCTTAGAATGATGTTTGTACATACAAATTAAGAGGTTTTGGAATTTTAACTTAATGGGTGAACATATATATCAGTGTGTAGAAATGTCACTCACTTCATTCTGTAGTAATGGGAAATGAAATTTGGAATGCTTGCACAGAAGGGAAAAAAGCATGGTGCAAATAAATAATGGGTCTTTTTGTTCCCTTGTGTTCTTGTTTTCCCTTCTTTGGGCATTTTGCACAGAGTGATTTTCTTCTACATTGTGTTTATACTAGAATTGTATTACTGTGTTATGTTGCTTTTCTTGTGAATAGACTGCTTAAAGTTATGTAAGTAATAATCAGTAGTAGTATACTTGACATGGTTGACTCTTTGATAGAACTAGTAGGAATTGTTGGGTTCCAAGGGAAATGTCAAAAGATTTGTTATCCTCATGCAATGTTTTAATATAAACATTTTCTTCTTAGGGAAATTTCATATGGCAAGTGGACGGTTACCTGATTTTGTTGGCACTCTCTTGTTTGATGGATGAAATGGTGAAGAAACTTCATGCATGCTAAAACTATTCCTGAGGTTGTATGTCTAGTAAGAATCAGGATTCTCTTCAGTAATATAGAAACAAGTTCTTGTTTTTACACTTATAATGAAGAATAAAAATGTTATATAATTATATTTAAAGAAAAGTGTCACATCCTTGTATTTTTTTATGTTGTTTGTGATATACTTTTCTCTTGAGACCATTTTAATTCATCTATTACACCTAATCGTTGTTGTAGACAAAATAACATTGTACACCTAGTTGTGGACAAAATTATACTAAAAAACGTGATTGACCTTCAATTCCCAAGTGAAATATGCAGCTGATGGATCACCCCAATTTTCTAGGCAGAGCAGATTTTGTTTTGAGATGAGTGTTTAAGTCCCACCCAATCTACATTCCAGGTAACCAATGTCCAAGGTTTTAAAACCTTCAAGTTTCAAACAATTGTACTGGACATGGTTTTGGCGACTCTCCATAGCTTAACATATCGACTTATGTAGCCATTGCGGACTCAAATTTAAAATCTTGCTGGTAAGCTTGTATCACAAGGATAATGAAAGAGCTGAACAATTGGATTTAGGACCTTCTTTGTTGATTCTGCTGACTTCAACAGTCTCATTCTGGTTTACAACAAGTACAAGATCCTCCTCTTAGTTTATATGCAAAATGCTAGAGTTGCCTCTAACTCGTTTGGCCCTATTGGCAACACAAACAACATTCTTAACTGGTATAGATTTGTACCATATTCCCAAGTAATGATTTGTAGAATTTGCAGGTGACTCAAAAGACCCAATTTAAAGGTTTCATCATTAGTTACTTCATATGTGGTTCTCTTTGGTACGAGTACAAGAATGTAATACACGATACTTTACCCTGTCAAATACTGATATGCTAGGGATATATTCAGTAAGGTTTCTACAGCTCTCTGCATAATCATTTCTAGTGCTGCTTCTTATAGGTTTTCAACTTTTTTTCATCATAGGAGAAATATCTATCCATAAAATTCTTTCTTCTTAGTTGTGACTCAATCATGTAAGTGAGTGTATATTACCAATTATTCTTCTTTTCTTTTACTTGAACTGTAGCTAAAAATCAGTTTCGTTCTTAAAGGAAACCAATTTGCAAAAGAACCACAATTGGTATGAGATAATTGTGTTTGAATGGATGGACTACTATCCTCATAAACTAAGATTTTGC
Organism: Lupinus angustifolius; assembly: GCF_001865875.1. NCBI lineage: Eukaryota > Viridiplantae > Streptophyta > Magnoliopsida > Fabales > Fabaceae > Lupinus > Lupinus angustifolius. The sequence continues at coordinate 3,971,175 of NC_032017.1, read as the reverse complement.
CTTCAGAATGTGGCTGAAACTTGGATATGGAATCAGTTGCACTGGTGGCTAGGAAAAGGAACAACATAATAAATATAAGAGAAAGATTCTTCATCATCACTCATTGGTTCTGAAGTTCCATGCTTTTCATACATATTCTTCATCAACTTAGACCCTTCCATGTGTTATGGGCTTAATCTAAACATCAAGAGTAAAGTCGAATGCTCCATCACCATCAAAATCACCTTCCATAACCATGGATCATGGATCTTGGTCACTTAAATCTGTAAGATAAAAAAAGTTGAATTCCTCTTTTGAGGTTAGGGTCGAGTTTCGCCTTCTTTAATCCTAATCCCAAACCTTGAACTCGAATCTTTTATGTTAAATTATGGTACAAATCTATACCATGGGAATTGCAAATGTGGTTGTGGGTATTGCCAGAAAAAAGTCTTGAAATTGAGATGTAACATTCTGAAATAAAAGCATTACCTTTCCTAATAATGAAATGATATTATAATAAAATAGTTTTGTTTCTAATTTTATCTTTAGCATCACTATAGTTTTTAGATCATAAATCTCAAACCTCATACATGCTAATCTGCTTCACCAACTCAAATAAAAATAGGTTCTTCCAAAAGTATAATGCTTGAATCATTACCCGAATTTAATATATCATTCCATAGTGATAAAGTTATTTCATTCATTAAAAGAAATCAAGTGCTAAGTATATGTGTTCTTTCACCTCACATGTTTAGACATAAAAATAAAGAGTTTTCGTTTTGTTTTGGAAGAAAGCCCTACAACCCTTATCCATATTATTGAACCAATATCCAAATTTAAGAGATATTTTTTTATTCAAAACCCAATAATACTATAATGCTTTTAATTGTCTAAAGCATGTCTATTTTTAAAACTAATTATCAGAATACATATATTTTCACATTAGTTACTTGGAAAAAAAGTAATATTTAATGACACATTTATTATTTTGATTATAATAAAATTTTATTTTTATCATAAAAAATAAAAGAAAAAACATGTACTTATCTCTCCATTAATGGAGATGATCATTGTCCTATTAAACTCCACCAACTATCTCATCCTTCACCAATTAAATGCAAGAGTTTTTTTGATAATAATAATTATAAATGCATAGATAATAGATGATGAATATCTAATAATAATAATAATAATAATAGTTGCACAACATAATAAAAAAATCATAATAATAATGATAACTAAAATAATCTATTAATAATAATAAACACATCATATAATAAAAATAATTGTAATAATAATGATAAGCATATTTCGACCGGAAACTTATATTTTTTCTAGAGCAAATACTCATTTTTGTCCCTTATATTTTTTGACTTTACCAGTTTAGTCATTCAAAAAAGAAAAGACCTAAAATGATCCCAAAAATTTCAAAAGTGAGTCAAATTAGTCCTTTTTGGGTCAAATTAATCCCTACCAAACTTGCTAAAAAAGACTAATTTGACCCATATTTGAAATTTTGGGAGCATTTTAGGTCTTTTTTAAAGGACTAAACCTGTAAAGTCAAAATAAATGAGAAACTAAAATGACTATTTATAATTTTAGAACAATTAAACACTATGGATTGTTTGGTTAAGGTGAGATGAATTATTTCGGAGTTGGATAAATTGACAACATGCCCTATAGAGATTTTCAAAATTTAAAGTCAAATATTGCATATCGTACAAAGCTTTGAAGAGCTTATATACAAATTGTTTCTAAAATTGTTAAAGTGATGCTAATAGTTGTAATATTTGGTCAATGTCTTGAGCATGATGATTTACTATTCAGTTTTTGCTATTCAGGTTAGTGTTAAACAATAGTTTTTTAACCATTACTTGTAGTTGATAATTGAGAGAGTTGTATCAATGATATATCTACTAAAAAGTTTTTTAGTGGTCATAAAATCACTTAAATCGTTACGTGTGTTTATATTCCATCTAAACTTACTATTATTAATGAAAAATGACAAATAAAAATAGTTGGCAAAATGCCATTCCATCTAAACTTACTTTTATTTGCCTAAAGAATTTTTTTGATCATGCTTACATGACTTAGTTAAGAATGGTAATTGGGAAGGGTGATAGTACTCCTTTCACCCTTATCTCTCCCCATGCTACTTATTTAAGACATATTTTTAATATTTATTTTTGAATATTTGAAAATTTAAAATAAAATTTTAAAACAAAACATGATAAAGTTTAATGTCACATGCAATATTATTTTTCAACAACATAGTGTGTATAAAACTTAAAATAATGTAATAAGTAAGTTCAATTATATTTTAAAATATCTAATCTACATAAATAAGTATTGATAGAATTATTGGTATAAAATATTTTTATAGTTTGAACCAAAAAATAATATCATAAATGCTCTTTTATAAGACCTTTTTACATCAAGAAATATGAAAATTTTATTTAAGAAAGGACCCTCCTCTTATTTAATATAAAATAAATTATAAAAATCTTAAATACAAAATTATTTTTGAGAATTAGTGTGAAGCTCTCCATTTGTATTAGCCGGAAGAAAAAACCCAAAAGGATATTATTTTGAGTTTCCTTTTTAACAAATTAAACTAAAAACCACATTGTATTAAAAAAATTGTTAAAAAAATTACACACTCTCTAATGACATGTCAGACTTACTCACATGGACAGAAGACGTATGACCATGTTAATAGTTAACGATACACATAGGTCAAATTATTAACATTAATTGATGGATGTGGATGGAAGGACTAACATGGTTCTATGTTGAAATTGTTGGTGATTAAATTGATGATTTAAAATTATTTGAGACTAAGTTGGTAAGATTGAAAAACGTGAGAGACTGAAATGAGTAATTACTGTTTAAATTATTAAATAATAAAAAGCACATAATAAATTTATATCTTAAATAAGTATAATGGGGAGAGATAAGGGTGGGAGGAGCACTATCAACCAACCCCAATTATCATTCTTAATTAAGACATGTAAGCATGATTGAAAATGAGAGTGCAAAACGTCAAGGATTGCATTAACAACGTTTGCTTATGTTTTGATGAAGATAAGGAATTAGTTAAAGCTTGAAGATGGTTCAACAATCAACATGCCGAAGGCTCAAGTGGTGTCTTATTAGACTTATGTCATAATTCTTTATTATCTTTTTAGAAGTCTAAGATGTTTGTCATAGATATTGAGTCTAGGTTAGATAAACCTAGGTGTGAGTCTCACAAGACTTAATAAAGTAATTAATCCACTAAAATGAGACATCATCTAGAAATATATGATAATTAGGTTCATGAATTTATATACATTGATTTTTTGCATTAAAGGTATTATATTTTGGAAATCATGTATTGCATGAGCATATATCATATAAGAAGTTTACCATTTAATCAAGTATTAAAAATACACTGGTAAATCGATTAACCTCATGGCTTAATCGATTAACGTGTATGTTTTTCTACTGTTTCAACATCATAACTGAAAAACCTTTTTTGAGAGCCAAATTCTGTTTTGTATAATGGCTAATTGCAGAAACGACTAAGTAAGAAAAAGGAAAAGAAGAGTGAAAAACACAAGAGAATAGATATATATCATCATTGTTAGAATCTATTAGAAAGTGTTGAATTGGGAGAAAGATTAGAACATGCTAGGGCTTTAGTTTTCATATTCATATTGCATGATTCTTTAAAAAGCTTTCTTGCATTATTCTTGTGTTTCTTGAAAAGAAAAGAAATAGTTTTTTAAAA
>NC_032017.1:3918478-3967324 GCF_001865875.1 Lupinus angustifolius | reverse complement strand
TGTGGTTAGGTAAGGTGTTCTTCACACAAAGACTTGGAGGTCTTGGGACAAAGAGCGATACCTTGGCTGGGGCCGAATAGCGTAAGAAATGTTTTCTTGGGAGGCGGTTTTGGGAAAGGTCAAACCAAGGGTGACGAAGTTCTTTGGGTTCCAAGAAGGGAGCATTCAAGTTTTGTATTTGGAAGCGTGTATGTAACGTACATTGTGTTTCATAGTGAAGAAGGAAAATCTCCCAAATCAGAGGGGAGGACTGGATGTAGTTTTGTAGTGGACAACAAAAGGAACCAGGATAAAATCTCTGCGCAATCTTTTCTATCTCTTTCTCTTTTATATTTCAAGATGTTTTAACGCGTGTTTGGAGCTAATATTTTGCATACTTGTTCCTTGCTATGTTGTTGTTAATCTTGCACAAAAGTATCTGTTGTATATATGTTTGTGTGTTTGTTAATAACCGTGTAAGTTGTTGTTCTGATCATTCTGTTTCTGTTACTGGTTAATCGATTATGAACAGTGCTTAATTGATTAACTGGACATTTTTCAGCAAATGTATAAAAACCTAAAAAGTGGAACTGAGCTCCGCCACACCTATTCAACTCCCCTTCTAGGTTATTCCGCCACTCATACCTAACAGAAAAAACTCTTAGGCACATAAAAATAAGTTTATATGGAATGGCATTTTGCCACCTATTTTTATTTGCCCTTTTCATTTGATCTTATTTTTAAATTTTGAAGTAATTAAAAATTCATTAATAAAAGATTTTATATCTAAAGAAATGTTTGAGTCAAAATTTGTGAATAATCTAGCGGCTACAATTAAAAATAGATCGGATGCAATTTAAACCTTTTCTATTCATTCTTGCAATGTAAAAATACTCATTTGCTCAAAACCAATTTTTGCTAAAACAACAATTAGCATGTTAAATTTTCCTAGAAGACTACAAACATTTTTTATTGCATCATATTTCAAGGGTTAAAATTGGAATATAAAAACACACAACCATCTAAGTGATTTAAAGACCAATAATTTTTTTTGTCATCCATATATGAGTATATCATCAACATTTTCTCATATTATTTTATATATGACTATGTATGTAAGATGAAAGCAGTCTTTAGAAGATCCATCATTGATATAACTTTCTCAATTATCTAATGTTTAAAAGAATAATGTTTAACACTAACCCGGTTAACAAAAACTACATCCTAAAAAGTAAACATTGATGCTCAAGACATTGACCAAACATTACAACTATGAGCATCACCTTTACAATTTTAGAAACAACTTTGGTGTATATGCTTCTTAAATCTTTGTAAGAAAGGCAATGTGGGACTTTAAATTTTGAAATATCTCAATGTGACATATTTTCAATTCCTCCAACTCTAAAGATGAAGAGGAAGAAACAATTCATCTAACCTTATCAGAACAATCTATAGTGGTTAATTCTTAAGAAAATGTACAAAAGAAAATATCATGTGGGTTAAAGAATGTTAAACCATATATATACTCGACAAAAATTTATATAGAGATAACATGTACTATTTGGAGACAAGTGAATTTATGTATTATAGAGATAACATGTCATAGTTGATAGATTAGCTATAATTGCTTCTAAAATTATATCTAACAAGTAGAGAAGCTTCATAAAGGATAGACAGATTAAGGATTGCACCCGCCTTGCTTCTGAATCAATTAATATGCTGGATCATAAGGCTTTTGGGAGCAACTTGACAATTAAACTTGATATCAAAAGACTTTTGACATTATAGATTGGACTTTCCTGCTTGATACTCTCCATGCTTTTGGCTTTAACTCCAAATTCACCTAATGGATCAAGGTTATTCTACAATCAGCAAAGCTTTCAATTAATGTTAGTGACAATAATGCTAGTTTCTTCAAGTGTACTAGAGGGGTTAGACAAGGTGACCCTCTTTCTCCCTTGTTATTTTGTCTTGCTGAAGATGTCTTAAGCAGATGTATTCTGAAGTTGGTCAGTGATAAGAAAATTAGCACCATTTCTGGTCCTACTAAAATGCACACTCCTAGTCATGTTCTCTATGCAGATGACATTCTTATCTTTTTGCAAAGGCATTAAAAGAGAGTTGCTCTGCCTTAAGAAGCTTGTTTTGGATTATGCTCAAGCTTCGGGTCAACAAATTAATCTTTCGAAATGCAGATTCTATATCACCAATGCAACTTCTAGGAAAATTGAATCTTTTCATCTCTCTTAGGGTTTTGCAAGGGGCTTTCTACCTTTCAACTACCTAGGGGTCCCTCTTTTCAAGGGTAAGCCTAGGAGAATTCACTTTCAACCGATTGCAGATAGAATTCTTGCTTAGTTAACAACTTGAAAGGGTTTTTCTTTATCTATAATGGGCAGAGTTGAATTGGTTAGATCAATTATACACAACATGCTTGTTTATAGCTTTCATATTTATAAGTGGCCTACAACTTTGCTTGATTGTGTGGAAAAAGGCATCAAAAATTTCATTTGGTCTGGGGACATTGGATTAAAAAGCTTGTCATAGTGGCCTGGAACAAAGTTTGTACCTCTATTCATGAAGGAGGGTTGGGGTTGAGATCTCTAAAAATGATGAACAAAGTAGCTTTGTTGAATCTGGCTTGGAATATGAGATGTGATAGTCATGATTGGGTTGTCTTCTATAGGAATAGATTTGGTCAATCCAGGGAACCTTCAAATACGTATTTTAAGTCCTCTATTTGGCCTGACATTAAAGAAAACTAGTAATGAACTCAATATGGTTGGTTGAGGATGGGCAGAATATAAACTTTTGGAGGGACAACTGGGCATGAGAACCTCTTGTTAACACTCTAGGAATTCCTTTGAATATCCAGAACTCTCTTTTAGCTTTTGTGGAAGACTTCACCCTTAACTCTAAATGGGTAATTCATGGCTCTATTAACATATTATTCCCTTATGTAGCTTTAAGCATAGCCAAAACATCTAGATCTAATGGTCTGGACAAGCTAGTGTGGAAGCATTCAGAGGATGACATGCTCTCTTTGAAGGCAGCTTATACCTTTGTCTCTAATTCTTCTGGTCATCTCATCTGGTGTAAACAAGTTTGGTCTCAGGTGATCCCTCCCTCCAACTCTTTCATCACATGGAGAATTATTCATGGGAAAATGCATTCAAATACAAATTTGCAAAGGAGAGGTTATGTCTTAGCCTCGAGATGTTATACATTCAAGCATACTATAGAAGACACGAATCACATCATCCTAAACTGTAACTTTGCTATCAATCTCTGAAATTGGCTTATGTGGATCTTCTCAATCAAGCTGAACTTAAATTCTATCAAAGATTTGATCCTATCCTGCAGGAATCAGTTCAACAAACAACTTCAAAAAGTTCTTTTAATTTGTGTTGTCCACACCATTTCAACAATCTGGTTCTATAGGAATCAAAACAGATTTCAGGACAGAGATGTTTCATTCAATCTTGCAATTGCTTGGATAAAAAGGGACACTTCTCTCTCAGGAAATTATTCTCTAATCTCTGCTTATCCAACACTCAAAGACCTCATTATTCTAAAGCAGTTCAAAATCACTATTAATTGCAACAGTGCTCCAAAGATCACATAAGTAATTTGGATGCCCCCTCACTTGGTTGGATTAAGGTGAATACTAATGATGCAACTTTTGGTTGCTCTAGTCATGCTGGAGGGGTGGTACTTTTAGAGATCATAATGGGTTTTTTTTTCATGGATTTGGTTCCTACTTGAACATTCATAATGCTCTTTATGCAGAGCTTCATTCGACAATTAAAGCAATTAAAATGGCCTACAAGAAAGGGTGGTTACATTTATGGTTGGAAGTTGATTCTGTTTTGGTGCTGCAGATTTTCAAAGAAAAATCAAAACCTCCTTGGAAGCTTCAAAAATAGTGGTATAGATGCATAAATTTTTTGGATTCCATGAACTAGAAAATCACTCACATTTATCGAGATAGTAACTATTGTGCCGACAAATTGGCCTCTTTTGGCACAGAATCTAGAACTAATTCCAGATGGAATTCAATTCCTAGTTTCATTGTCAATGAGTATAATAGAAATATGTTAGGGCTATCTAATTATAGATTTAGGAACTTGTAACTATATTGTTCTTTGCTTTGTATGGTTTCCTTATTCTAATATATTGTATGTTGAAGCACATTTGCTTAAAAAATTATATTTTAGTGCTATCATTTATGATTAATTTTTAATTTAATATATTATCAAGATTTTATTTGTTGTTTCTAAGTAGATACGTCTTTACCTATGTTTTTCTTCTGAAAATTTAAACAACAAGCCTTGCTTTAGGCAATTAACCAATTCTAGATTTCTTTAGTTCTAGGAGGATTGTTGGGCTTTCTTTCAAAACAAACTAAAACTCATTATTTTCATGTCTAAACATGTGAGGTGATACAATACGTATACTGAGCACTTGATTTTTTAATGATCAGAATAACTTTATTATATACTATAGAAGATTATTATATTAAATTCAGATAATTATTTGACTAATGTTATACTTTTGGAAGAACCTATTTTTATTTGAGCTGTTCAAGCATATTAGCAGGCATGAGGTTGGGATTTATAATCCAAAAACTAAAGGGATGCTAAAGATAAAATTAGAAGCAAAGCGATTTTAGTATAAATTCATTTCATTATTAGGAAAAGTAATTTAAGAAACAAAACTTTCACTTCAGAATGTTAATCTAAATTTCAAGACTTTTTTTCTCACAAGGTATAATTGCATCAGGAGAAATTTGACCTACAAAGTTTCATAAAATATTCATTTAATATAAAAATGATTGTGTATATACTACGTGGTTACTCACGTGGAATGAGAGAGATCTTATCATGAAGGACATTTCTAGCGGGAAGCACAACCAAAAAAGCTAGCATGATAATATACTTATCCATAATTGTTTTAGATTTGTCGAAACAAGAAGTGCACCTTTGATATTTGATGTGTATATGTCTGTCCTAGAGAGGATGCTATTTTATATTAGTAGAAGATTGGTGTGACCATTGAATAGGAATGCAAACTAGTTGGATTAAGGTCGAGTTTCACTTTCCATAATCCTGAATTCAAATTTTGAACCTAAATCTCGACATAAAAGTATCATAAAATTATTTTTTAGTGGAAAGGAAACATGACATGTCCAATAATTAAAATGATAATTACAATAAATAAGTATAGTTGTTGCAAATTTATCGCTACTTTTTAGATTGACTAATTATTTAATTCACTTCGATGTTTTTTATTATAGAAAATCATATGAGAAAGACCATGTTTCATATTTTTATTTTAGAAATGAATAAGTTTTAAAAAAAACTATTGCATAACTCACATGAAATAAAAAAGTAATTATTTAATTTTTATAGGATTATAAGTGATTAGAATAATTTTTTAAATTTGTTATCTAAAAAACGAAAATAAAAGGGGATGTCTATATTATTAGGTAATAAGTATCTATTAAGTCACTTAAAACCTTTTTCATTTCTATTCTAAAAATAAAAACGAAAATATGAGAGAAAAATGAAAAGAAATGTCATTTGCTATTCTTATCTAATTCTGATTGCAATTATTAGTATATTTTAAAAATGCAATCAATCATATTGATATGAAATTTGATTTAATCTCATTTATTTATTTTCAGATTTCAACATTAATTCATGACCAATTTTGGTAAAATCAAATATGGAAAGATTTAATTTTTTATCATATCCATTTATGCAACCAAATCAAATTCATATCAAATTATTTGATTTTATCTACTTTATTTATTATTGCGAAAATAATGCGGAAGATATGAATGTATTATAATTTCATTGATTGATTAAAGGATTACAAGTCATGTACTTATATACACAATACAAAGATAACTTGTGATACAAGTAACAACTTAACAAATTAACTAAGATATTAATCTCATGTATAAAATGTGCAAAATGTGCAAAATGTATCATGGTAGCTTTTGATCTCCAATAGCCCCCTCAAGCTAGATGATAAATGTTAATGACTCCAGCTTGATAATTTGATTTGATAACAGTGTGATGCATCAGAAAATAATGCGGAAGATATGAATGCATTGTAATTTCATTGATTGATTAAAGGATTACAAGTCATGCACTTATATACACAATACAAGATAACTTGTGATACAAGTAACAACTTAACAAACTAACTAAGATATTAATCCTAAACCCAAAACCAAGTACCTAAATCTCTAATGGTTAAAATTTCTTAAAATCCTTATTTTAGTGGAAGGAAACATAATAAGTTCTATAATCAAAATGATATTATGAAAAATAAGTATAGTGTTGACATAATTATTGCTATTAATTAGTTTGACTTAACTCTTTAATTCACTTGATGTTTTTATTATAGAAAGTCATATAAAGAGACCAATATGTTTCAGATTTTTTATTTTATTTTCAGAAATGAGTAAGTTTCTTTAATCAAATTTAATTGAGGCATTAATCAAATTTGATATGATGAGTTTAATTAATTATGTCAATAATTTACATATTTTTATTAAATTACCATTCATTTATTATCACTTCTCCCACTACATGCTAATTAAAGAAGATATTTTGAAAACAAAAGTGATTAATATATTAAAAAATTGCAATAAAATCCTATAGAAATGTAGGACTAAATAAATATTTAAACGGAGAGCTCTACAAAAATAATATTTATAATTAATTTTGGATCACTCAAGATCTCAATTTATCTTTCAGAACAGGTAGTTTTTAATTTTTTATAGACTTTAATTATTTTTCCAATGAAATGTTAGAATATATTTGACTAGTGTTCCAAGCACTCTTATGAGAACTGGACTGGACCAGAAGGTTCGACCGGTCTGACCATTGATCGGACATGAAAATGGTTTTGGTTTGTAGTCTTAACCGAATGAGGGTTGAATAGCTTTGAACAAGAGAAATTGCGGTCTGGCTGTGCTAAACCCGGTTCAATCGCATTAATCCAGAAAGTAAATAGGATGATTCAACTATAAAATTTAAAAAACGGAACACCACTCAAATATTTTTTTACTCTGGTCCCAAAATATTAAGATATGTTACTTCATTACATTTACATATAATTATATATTACTAGATAAAAATTATTAATTATGTATAAAATCACTCGATCAGACCAGACGGTTAAACCGGTTAAACCTAATATAAGATATTTTTCAGTTTAACGCCCAACTCTGCTTTTACAACATTGGTTCCAAGTCCATTGTTTTGTAATAAGTGTATATTCCGTAATTCTTTTACATGTTTTATTTAGTATTTATATGCTAATTGGTACCTATTATTCAATTACAATTCCAAATACGAAAAAAACATTGATCTAGTGATGTAAGGTCCTATTAGATCCACAAAATGATTCAAAGGTCAAGGGTTTAATTCATGGGAGTGACATTTACACATCGTGAAAATGATTAGTTTTTACCTAAAGGTGAGAGGATACCTTTAATAATACCAAAAAATTGTAATTTCAAATAATTATTGTATAAATTTCATTATTACTATAACAATATTAATATTTCAACATTCATGTTATATGCCATATTTTATCAAATCCAATAATGTGACTAGGGTTGGTATAGTGATGGTCTCCATTTCTTTCGCATTTCTTCCGAGTTGGTTTAGTGATGGTCTATATTTCAACACTCATTTTATGTAAAATTTTCTGTTTTGATAAAATAATTTTATATAGAACATTTTTATAATTTATTTTATATGAAATAAGAGGAGGGTCTTGCACAATTTTCTGGCTTGCTTATTTTTTTTTGCTTTCTTTTGAAGGAATTCTTTTTTAATGTTGGACAGTCCACCTTCATATGGTCAGGTTTGTCACATTCAAAGCAACTGAATATTTTGCCTCATGTGGAAGCCTCATTGTTCTTTGTGAATCTTCTGGTTGGTCCTGACTTTGTAGCCTTGTGTGTTTTAAATTTTTTACTAAACTTCTTTAGTAACATGGTCATGTTCTCCTTGCCCTCTTTGTATGATTCATCTTCGAAGGTTTCACATGTTTCCTCTTTTACCATCAAAGATATATTTTTTCTCTTCTTTTCATGTTCTTCATGTTGTTCGAGTTGGCTCAACTCCAACTCGTGTTCCCGTTATATTCCAAAAAAATTAGCCAATGACCTTCAACAGAGACTTTTCTTTTTGGATATCGCTGCCACTTTGGTTGCGAATTTCTGATAAGGGACCTAAGGACTTTCAAGTTTAGGCCACTATTTGATCACACTTTGCCTAAAGAAATCAAATGGTTTGTAAGGTGAGTGAACCTTTTCTGGAGATCAAGTATCTTTTCTCCAGGTTTCATACGAAACATCGAGCAAAAAGTATTGATTCTGGAAAACTTTACTTCCTCGATTCCTTAATGGGTGGTCTCTAAGATATCCCACATTTCTTTTGTTGACTTATAGTTTGATACCATAAAGAACTCATTGATTCCTAATGCTAAAGTAAGAATATTTTTGGCCTTATGATCATATTGAACATTTTTCTTATCATCATCATCATTATTCCATACAGTTGTTGTTTTTGGTTCCTCACACCATTGACTACAATGAAGGATGTATAAGATCCTTCTTCAATCATACACTACTAGAAATTGTCATATACCTACGACGAAAACCGTTGGTAAAAGTTAAAAAAAACCAAAGGTTGATTGATGTTAGAACCTTCTCCCAACAACGATTTAGAGATCATCTTAGAGTTTAGGATCTAGGGAGTATCTTACCCAACCTAAGCTTAGTACCAATTGTAAGTATAAGATGAAAAACTAAGAGAGGGCTGAATTAATTTTCTATACAATTGAAGATTTTTTTGCAACTATAAAACAAATAGAGTATAATACAGCGGAAATGTAAGTTGCAGAATATCAAAGTAAAAAAATGAAAGTAAAGAGAATAAGGAAGAAAAAAGATGCACCAATTTTTATATTGGTTTACCTTCTTATCCATTTGAAGACTATAACTAGTCTTCTTGCTTACACAAGAGATTTTATTGATCTGATGAGTTGTAATTACAAATCTCACCATAAGATTCTGAGTAAAGAACACACTCACCATAATCTCATAATCTTAGAAGAATACTTCTTCCAAACATATCTATTCCTTTTTCCACCATACCTTAAGATGAAAAGCTTATATCAATTTGGCAAAGATGAAGAATGTATCTAGGGCTAGTTTGCATAAATGATTTAACACTTACAGACTTGCAATTCTCATGGTCTTTCACTATGAATAACACAATATGCTCAAGTATTTAAGTGTATGAAAACTTCGAATGAAACACTTGACAATAACTCAATTTTTTTTTGAAAGTTTAACACAAAGTATCTTGCATGAGTGTTCAATTTTTTTTTAAAAGTTGTATGAAAGATTGGTGTACGAAATGGAGTGTCTAAGTGCCTTTAAATAGGCTTCTGATTAGCCATTCTACTCCTAAATAAAGGTAGAAGACATTTGGAATGAATATACATTTTGGATGAAAGTTGTTCAGTTTAAATTTTAAAATTTTGGTGTAAAAGCTCTTAGTAACCGATTACTCTATTAGATAACTGATTATCCAAAGTTTTTGCCCAAATGAGTAATTGGTTACTCCCATGAATAATTGATTACTCTATGTAGAAAATGCAGGGTAACCTACTACTCAGCTTGGGTAACATATTACTTCGTCCCAATAACTTGTTACCCACTTTAAGTAACTTGTTACTTATGTCTAGTAACATATTACTTAGGTCAAGTAACAAGTAACATGTTACTTAGATTTTTCAAAATTATGTTCATATTGGTTCGAAGTTCAAATATGTTTCAAAAAAGTTTTATTAACTTGAGCATATGGTTAAAAATAAATAAAAGACTTATGAAAGAAATGCATATCTTAGAAGACTATAAAACAATTTGAATACTTGATCTAGATTTAGCATTTTTTCTACGTCTTCAAGATCTTCTTTCTTTATCTTCTTTTTGGTGATTTTGATGTTTTCATCAAAACCATATCAAGATGAGGAGTAAAATCTTCTTCATACTTTCATTCTAGGATAACCTTAGCTTGAATATAAATCTTAATGGATATTACAGTACCAACAAAATGTGCAAGGACTAGTATTTTATATTTGTTGACCAATACATAATTACATATATATTTGTTGACCAAATTAGTATTGCTGTTAATAAATCGTCATTTGAGTTACATATAAGAGGGTGGAAAGCAAAAATCAAACCTTAGGTAAACCTCAATGTGCTAAAGCAGATTAGCAATCAACAAAGCAAATTTTATAGTAATTTCTTTGGTGTGTACACATCAAGCCTTTTGTATCAGGTGCTTCTTTATTCGTTGAAACACTTAAAATGCAACATTTGCCTATTATGTGAATTCTGTGAATGTATATCCATGGTAATTTGGCTTTAATTTTCTTGTTAATGAATGATAATTTTAAGATACTTAAAAGTGTAATGTTTGCATACATACAAATGAAGGAATGACACATCCCATTAGAGTTGGATTCTTTATTGGATACTACTTCTTAGGTGGTAATAATTTCATATAAATTGAAAAGTATCACATCTGTTTATAATAATTTCATATATATGACTGTCTTTGGCTGGAAGAACAATGGACAAAGGGTGATGATGATTGTGAAAAAGATGAAGAAGCACCATAAAGAACATTTATCAATTGTGTCACTATAACATTCTTCTTTGGAAGGGCATATGTTGTATTATTGTTAATACAACTTTTAAGATATTAATTGTAAGTTATGAAATTCTAATTAGTAGTTTTCTGAAAACGTACAATATTGTAACTTTTAAGTAGGATTGTGATAACCGGATCGGACCGAACAGTTCAATTGGTTTGTCCGCTGACTAGACTTGAAAACAACTTTTGGTTTTTAGTTTTAACCGTATAAGCGTGAACCGCTTTGAACCAGAGAAATACTTGTTCGATCGCGTTAAATTCGGTTGAACTGGAATAACCCGGGAAGTGAACAGGACGGTTCACTTAAAATTTAAGAAAATAGAACACTACTTTAATTTTTTTTTGTACTCCGATCCAAAAAAGATATAAAAATGTTATTTCAATATAATTATACATAAATACTAATTATATAAAATTTTGTATTTATATATAACTATATATTTATATATAAAATGATAAATTATATATGAAATCGTCTGGTCAAATCAGACGGTTTAAGCGGTTAAACCTAATACGCGACTTCTTCCATTTTAATGTTCGGCTTGGGTTTTACAACATTGTTTTTAAGACGAATCTAATATATAAGTTTAATTTTAATTGTCTAACTATTACTTTTATTTCTAATGTTTTTTATGAAAATTTTGTATCTTTTGCAGCTGTGTATATAAGTTACAATCGTTTAATTTTAATTGTATGAATTATTAACAAGTTTCTATTATTATTAAAAATTTATTTCATTGAAGTCGTATTTATTGGCTGTTAACAATTGCAAATTTTTTATTCTTTTGTTGGCATAAATGATTGAACTTTTGAGACATTTAATTACCGCCAGAAATAAATTTAGTATATACTAGTGATTTCACCAACGTTTAAGTAAAAAATAAGTGTGGTGAGAACCAGACCGTACTGAATGGTTTGACTAGTTTGATCGTTGACTGGACTTGAAAATAGTTTTGGTTCATTATTTTAACTGAGTGAGGGTTGGAACGCTTTGAATCGGAAAAATTCCAGTCCGACCCTGTTAAACCTGGTTAAACCAAATTAACACAGGAAGTAACCGAACGGTGTACTTAAAAATTAAAAAAAATGAAACATTACTCTGATATTTTGTTTTACTTCAGTTCAAAAAAGATGAAAAGACATTACTCCAATGTAATTATACATGATTATTAATTATATAAAAGTTTACATTTGTATATAATTATATATTCATAGATAAAAATTACTAATTATGGATAAAATCACTCAATCAGACCAAACAATTTAATCATTTAAACCGGTTAAACTTAATAAAAACCTTTTTTGATTTTACATCCAATTCGGATTTCATAACATCGGTAAAAAGCTGCGAAGAAATTATTTTTGGTGAGTGTAATTCTAGCGTTTATTGTAAAAGCTAATAGTGTTGAATTACTGACAACAATGAGATTTAACACCTCAACCAATCCTACAGTTTTTCATTGTGAATTCTTCTAAAACTGTACAATAGAAAATATAAAATTTTCTGTGAAATCCGAGTTCAATGTCAAACCAGAAGAGATCCCATATTAGGTTTAACCAATTTCAATAATTAAATTGTCTACTCTGACTGGGTAATTCTATATATAATTAATAATTTTTATTTATAAATATATAGTTATATATAAATCTAAAACTTTATATAATTAATAATTATGCATGGACCATAGTAAAACAAAATATTAAAGCAATGTTCCATTTTTCTTATTTTTAAGTGCACCGTCCGATTTATTCCCGGGTTAATTTGGTTTAACCAGGTATAACACGGTCGGATCAAATTTCACCGGTTCAAAGTGGTTTAATTCTCATTCAGTTAAAACTGCAAACTAAATCCATTTTTCAGTCCAGTCAGTAATCAGACCGGTCGAACCATCCGATTCTCGTAACACTGAAATTTTCATTTCAAATATGCTTATCACTATTATTATGATTGTTGTTATTATATGGAACGCTTATTATTATTATTAGATTATTATACTTATCATTATTATAATAATGATTATTTTTATTATATGGTGCATTTAGTATTATCATAAATTATTAATTTATTATTAGTAACTATGGATTTATTATTTATTATTATTTAAAAAATTCCTTGCAATTGTATAACAGGTGGCATAAATATGTTATTTTATTATAATTTTATGTTCAACAAAACTAGCCATGTGATAGTTGAGTTTAAGCATATGAGAAAGATTCATCTGCAAAATGGATAATACTTTTATGGAGGGTGAGTTTCAGAATCCTACCACCATATTGCCTTATATATATATATATATATATGTATACATTTTCCCAACAATTAAACCTTGTGGTAAATAATTCCTTTGGTTCAAGATACGATATATATACATAGCACTTCATTTTTTAATGAATGGAATAACTTTATTATTATGGAAGGTTATATTAAACTCAGATAATTATTCAACTAATATTATACTTTTGGAAGAACCTATTTTTATTTGAGCTGATGAAGCAGATTAGCAGGCATGAGATTTTGGATTTATGATCTAAAAACCAAAACGATGCTAATGATAAAATTAAAATAAAACTATTTTAGTATAATATCATTTCTTTTTTTAAGCAAATGGTGCAACTACACCCGACAAATATATTAGATGAAGGAAGATATAATAAGAAGTTACATTAATACAAATGTATAGGCAGCAACTCCTAACTTATTCCAATTATTATTAGGAGAGTTAATGAAAGAAACATAACACTTTCACTTCAGAATGTTAATCTCAATTTCAGAAATTATTTCTCAGGCAATACCCACAACCACATTTGCATTGTCCACGGCGACATACTGTTTCTTGAACTCGACATGTAATGGGACAAGTACAGTTGACACATTCACTCTTATCCTTGCAAGGTATAATTCTATCCTGAGAAGTTTGACCTACAAATTAAAGTTGCATAACGTATTAATTTGATATAAAAAATGATTTTGTATATACTATGTGGTTACTCACATGGAATAAGAGATCTTACCATGAACAACATTCCCAGCGAGAAGCACAACCAAAAAAGCTAGCATGATAACAGACTTATCCATAATTATTTTAGATTTGTTGGAACAATAAGTGCGTGCACCTTTGATGTGTTTATATCTAGGCTAGAGAGGATAATATAATATTATTAACTCATATAAAGTCAAATGATATTGTTTTATTAGTAGTATTAACATATTTATAAGTTAACATATTATGTTATTAATTACTATAATATTAAATTAATGTAATAATTAAATAATATTATGTAACTAAATATTACTGATTCATATAAATGAAGTTAATACTAGATATCATTAATATTATATTAATTTAATAATAAAAAAGCAATATATTTGTGCGTTCACATGGGTCGTTCCGTGTTTCTTCTGTTAAAGTTAAATTAGTACAAAACAAAAACATAAATTAAATTATATCGAAAAATTTGAAATGATAAAATTAAATGACATAACCAATATTTTTTATATTGAATCTTATTAATATTGCAATTAATATATTATATTATTAATTAATATAATATTTAATTTTATTAGATATTATTAATATTATATTTAGTTAATAATGTAATATTAATAATATTATTGTTAATTATTTTATTATTAGTTAATATAATATTAAGTTAATATAATATTTAATTAATATTATGTTACTAAATGTTATTAACTTAGGTTTGAATCATATAAATTATTTGAGTCAATATAATTATATGTTAATTAACTCATTAACAATTTACAATTATTATATTATTTTACTTAGATAAATAATATAATATTATTATATTGTTAACTTTATAATAACTAGGGTCATTGGGAGAGATGCATAAAAAGGGAAATTGTCCCCAATGCTAACAAGAGTGGTAAATAAGATGAAATAGATAATTTTAAATTTTTGATTGAGTGAGGAGTATGAGTGTTTACGGTCCATTTGGATTAGTTTTTAGATAAAAAATGATATGACCCAAACACATAATTTTTTTTGATCGACAATTGTTAGTATGTTAGTTGTTAATGCATGTTAATATTTTGTTGTAGGTGAAACTCCACCCTCAACCTCCTACACCCTACCATCAAACCACCTTATAACTCGCATTTTTTGTTGATGGTGTGACTCGAACCCACAACCTCCTGCACTCTATTTCTTACGACTACCCTCTTCACCAACATCCCACCTTATGACGACCCAAACACATAATTGATATTCAGTCTGGTCTAGTCGGTCTATTTATATTAAGATATCCGATCGAATCCGATCCAAATAATATATGTAGTTTCGGCTCGGTTTCGATTAGTTTTTTATATAAAATTATAAAATTGCACATATAATAAAATCTCATAAAAATGACTAAATAATATTAAGCATAAAACAACAATAAAAATAGTGTTCAACAATATCAAAACAATATTAAAAAATATACAACAATAGTATAAGTAAACTACATCATAAAATAGTAAATAACAATAAGACATTAATAATAAAAGCAAAAAATGTCAACATCAACAACGAGACATCAATAATAAAAAGACATCAAAACAACAAGATAGCAAAAATACAAATCTAAACACCAGCAACATAATTTTAACAATTAGAAGTGTTTCACCGACATTAATAACAATAATACTTTCAAAGTAATAAAATTGGTTATAATACACCTAATCAAAGTCAACACTCGAATCCTCTTCATTTGGTTGTGAGATTGGTTTAAGTTCTATAAAAGTGTATTAAATAATCAATATGATTAGAAGATAGTGACATATGTGTATTTGTGTGTATTATAGAATATAACAAATATAAGAGAAGTGCAATTTTGGAGTTATGACTTAAAGATTAAGTTTGAATGACACTTAAAAGTATTACAAACTTAAAATTTATAAAACCAAAATCCGGAACAGACCAATCAGTCTTTAAAAAATAAATCCAACGTGATCCAAACATATTCAATTTTGTGTGATTTGGACATGTTAAGATACCAAATAAATATAACTATAGGAGCATATACCCATTCAACCTTAACAAATACAGCAAAAAAGAATATTACAAATGGAAATTGTGAAATTAGGGATTGAAGAATAAGAAAAGAACATTGAAAGAGGATGTTGAAGTGGTATAAGAATTTTTAATTTATTTCTATTAATATGTGTATTTAGGAATACCCAATAAAAAATAATTGAGGATTAAGGAAAATAAACCTGGGAAGCATGAGTCATGGCCCAAAAGGGGAAAATTAAGAAAGGGTGAGAATATTTTGGCACAAAATGGAGAAAATTAAAAAACCTTGAATGGTGAAGTTTTAGTTCTTTACTTCTTTTTAATATAATATTTGAAGTTTGGTTGAATTTATATATATTTTAATTTCACATTTTTAATGATCATAAGTTTGTTTTTTAATTATAAATCTAATTTAAATAGTTAATTTAGATGATTCAAAGTCTTAATAGGAAGTAGCAACAAGAAGCCTTTAAAATGATTAAAGATATTACTGTAGTTGAATTTTTTTTTTGCATTTTGTGAAATCATAAAATAATCAGGCGACAACATGTGCAATACATGTCGTAATTGGAGCAGTGATTATAATCACAATAGCCGTAATTGCAATCACAACTACAATTCAAAATGACAAAAATATATATATTTATATTTGTAGTATAAGAGTTTTTTACATTGTCATTGTATTTTCCACCATTTGGTTTTGTAGAAACAAAGCTAGATTTAATGATATTGAAATCAGGCTCGCTAAAGTGATGACAAGAATCAGAGTAGACATTGCATTCACTAGAAACTTTAGCAAACTTTGTGCGAAAAAATCATTGATAGAGTTCAATTTGCTGAAAGCTTTCAAAATAAAAGGTAACTATAGCAAGACTCCCTCAATCATAGAGGTCATGTGTAAGGCTCCTTCTCTCGGTTGGGTGAAAGCCAATTCGGATGGTGCAACTCCTGGTTGCCCAGCCCATGCGGGAGGGGGGGGGGATTTTCAGAAATAGTTATGGAAAATTCATAGGGTGCTTTGCATCTTACTTTAATATACAAAACTCTATTTATGCAGAGTTGCTTGCTGCAATATTGGCAGTCACAATAGCTCATTCAAAATGTTAGAGATCAATATGGTTGGAGTGCGATTCAAAAGTGGTGGTGGACATTTTTCTAGGTTCCAAGCCGGTTCCTTGCAAGTTAAGTAACTTCATGAACAAATACCGACAACTTATAAATTCTATGCAATTTACAGTTAGCCATATTTTTAGACAAGGCAATGCTTGTGCTGATAAGTATTAAAGATATATGATAGGTTATTTTGGAAGATGATAGTTGGTTAGAAAGTAAGGAATTAGCAAGTTAGGTTTATGTTAGTTACTTGCTTTACAAGCTTCCTTTTCATTATTTTCTCTTGTATAAATAAGTCATATTGGCTCACTTCTTATTCAATCAATTCAATTCATTCAATGAGAATATTATCAATCTTTATTTCTCATTCTTCGTTCTTTAAGTTTCTCATATGTAGAAGGATTCTAAAGGTGTCACGAATGTTGATGCCGTGGAACTCCTTGAAGAGGTGAGTGGTGGAGGAATTCATACCTTGTTTAACCTTTGGTGGTGATGTTCCCACTAAACCCATCATTAAGCTTCCCACAAACAGAAAGAAAGAGAAGGATCTTATACTACATGAGTTATTGTTAGTTATTCAAATTGTGAACCACATCACATGATGCATCTACATTATTGCGGTTGTGATAATCACCATAACCAATGGCAGATGATCTAAAGAAAAGATGGGGCAATTGCCCCTTGAAATGTTTTTAATTTTTTTTTTTTTTTACATTTTTACCTAAATAACACATTTTATATCCCATATATAAAATGTGTCGTTCAATGTGTCATTTTCTATAGAAGACCATAAAAACAATTAATTATTAAACTTATAAATTATAAAATATATTTTTTCAATCAATTATGTCAAGTGACACATAGAGTAACACATTTTTTGAAACAACAGATGTATTATATTTACCTACATCCAAACGACGTCTGTCTTTATGGAGATATCCATTGGAGGCCACATACTTCTTTATTTTTAGTTTGGTAAATAAACATACTACAACTTGTATAATCCTTCTAAAAATTATACACAATGTACGAAGTTGTCTTATACGTATAGATGTTAATGTTACTTATAATAATATGATTTCATTTGAGTTCTTACAGATATTACACTTAACGAAAGAGATTATATATGTATTGATAAAATATTTCCTAATGATATTTATATGTCATTTAATATTGGTAATATATGTATTTTTGTCCAAAAATTGTCAAAAATTTCAATGAACAAGAGAAGATTAGTTTCGAATATCATTTTCAACATTTTATTCTTGGTTTCGCTAGCCATTCAAGTTTGAAAAACTCTCAACCATATGTCGTTAGTTATACCTTGCTTTATCAAGTTATTATCTTATCTTAACTGTTATAGTGCAACTACTACATAAATATCATTTCCAGCAATAAAAATAACCAAATAAAGTTACATAATAAGATTGAAGATGAATTTCTTATAGACAACATAATGATTTATATTAGGAAAAAAAATAGCTGAAAATTTTACATATGATCTAATTATGTATGTTTCTTTATATTTTTTGTTACACAATTAACTTTAATTACACATTGTTAAAATTTAGATCAAGATCTGCCACTGCTTGGAACATTAATTTTGTTGTTGGAGATTTAAATTGCAGCCAAAATGCCTTTTCTATTCATTGATTTTTGGTTGTTTGATTGATTTGGTTATTGAGGAATGATGTAATATTTTAGGCCAGGAGTTTAACGCTTGTTGAATTCAATTAAAGTGCAGTCTTGGTTATTGTTTTATTCCAAATCCAACTACACTTTGTTTTCTTTTACTAATTAGTGTGTAGATCCTTAGATGTGTATTTTGGGTTATTTGTGATTGTTGCCCTTGTATCTTTGTTCTTCTTGGGTTAGCACCCTTGTATTTTTATTCCAATTATCTTTCTTATAAAAAAAGATCAAAATAACATCAAATATTATCTTTAATAGCCTTTTAACCTATTTTCCTCATACTATAATATATAACCCTAAGGCAATTGGGTGAGAAGATAAAATTAACCTTCCCCATACAAACAGACATTTACTGCCGCCAAAGAGACGATGAAAGAGTGAAAACCTTGTCTCACTCCACCTCACTTCTTCTCATCATAAGGGTTTGAGTTCTTATTCAATTTCTTTTCTGTTCACCCTCATGCATTGTTAATGATGCAAAGTACACGTACTTTTCAAGGCTTTTGTTGCATAAAAGCAAACTCCTACATAACTTAAGATACATGTTTGTAGAGAGAAAAGAAAAAGAATCATTTATATATGTCCCCTTTATTTGTGCCTCTAGTATGAAAAGTGGGGTATATTAATGACATAACAAGAAAATAATTGAATCACAAACACCAGAAAAGACTATTGTCTTCACTTTTGTATATGTTAACACTAGGATCTATCAATTTCCTCTTTTCACATAGTCTATAACTCATAGTGGATTAAGGGATAGGGTTTGATCAAATGGCAGAGCTTTTTTTATTTACTCAAATGGTAGGTGAGTGTAGATTGTTATGAGTTATGATTTTGTAGGAGTCAAATTTTTGTGGAAGTATTAATCTTAAAACTATCAATCATCTAACTGATACTTTTAATCTAAAAAGGTGACTTTAATGTTGATTGTTTATAAAATAGGTTTTAAGGTTATTTTTCTAAAACAGTATAGTAGGTTAGATATATATACTGTACACATTAATAATAAAACAAAGTACTATGTGTTTTATTTTATTTTTGTATGTGTAGTTATGCATGCTACTTTTCTAAATTGTTGACTGGTGTTGGATTAGTTGTTAGATTTATCGTAGAGTAGAATTTGATTTGTTGTATTGATTATTACTGGCATGTGTATAAGAAAAGATTTTATAGTTGAAGGTGATGATGAGAGATATAGTTTGTTTGACAAGGAGCTTACGCTAACTCAAATGAGGGAGAAGACCAATGTGGTTATATAGTATTTCATTGAAGTTCTTATTTTCGATGCCCTCTAAAGTTGGGGAGTCTTATAGATTAGGAACTATCATGAGAACTTGTTTTTCATGTAAGAGTCCTTACTTTTTCCATGTTGGTGTATATAGTCTTATATATTTGATTTGCCGATAATATATGTTTATGAATTTGTTTTTGTTTACCAAAATGTGAGATGCTCACTTATGGTATTACATCGTCATGAAAGATCGTTAAATAATTATACTTCAATGTATGTGAGTCTTTATGATAACTTGATAATTATTTTATATGTGTAATTGAATATTCAGTTTATTTTATATCTTATTGTTATTATATATTTTGTATTGTTTGTGGCAAGGTTGTAATTTGGAAATATCTCAATTGCAATTAATTTGATGTTGATTTATGTGTTTGTATGAAAATACTGATTTGAAATTAGGGCTTCATTGGACTTGAGAAAGTTATAAGTTAGTTGTGAGGAATATGAGAAACTTTATATTGGGATTAAACATAAATATTAAGTGTGATCATGGAAAATAAATAAGTTTGTTGGATTAGAAAAACTAGTGACTAGTATGTTTTTTTTTTAACAAAGGTGTCAACACACCCGAAAATATATTAGTAAAGAAAGACCATTACAAGCCCCTAAACCTATAATTAGGAAGCAACAACAAGTTTCTATGGAAATCATGCAACAAGAATGAAGGAGGGGACTCCCACCAACAATCCAATCTAGACATTACACCAAAATTGGCAAGCTTATCAGCACAAGCATTCCCTTCCCTAAAGATGTGCGATACTTGAACTTGCATATCCATCATTAGCATTTTGCACTTGTTCATGAGGTTACTTAACTTCCAAGGCACCGGTTTATTGCCCTTGAATATGTCCACCACCACGGTTGAATCACACTCTAACCAAACAAATAACCAACTTTTAGAATGAGCTAATTAAATAGCCATAATTGCAGCTAGCACCTCAGCAAAGATAGAGTCTTGAATGCTGAAATAAGAAGCAAAGCAACCCAAGCACCTTCCCTTATCATCCCTGAAAATAGCACCACTCCCTGCATGCCCTGGCGATCCGTAAAAAAGAGTGAGTAAGAGTTAGTATTTTGAAAAAAATAAGAAAATATGATTTTGGTTTTATGAATAGTTGGAGATAAAACTTTTAAAATATTTTGCTTGATAAAAAGATAGGTATCTTTAAGTTCCCTTGGTGACCGAGGATGGACAATGGAGTTTGATAAAAGCCTATGGTTATTCATATACTTGAAAGTATAGTGATATTTGAGGTTTTGTCCAATGATATTTGATCAGTAAGTTAGTATTTTGAGCTTATCCTAAGGACATGACATAGTAAAAAGGCATTGTGGCTAAGATAACTAACTTAGATGATGTTTTTCAAACATTTGATTGATTGAGATCCTAAGGTTATTCATACACTTGAGAGTCTAGTGATATTTGGGGCTTTTCCTAATGATATTTGCTCACTAAGTTAACATATTGAGCTCATCCATTGGATTTGGTATGATAACAATGCACTAAGGTTGATATCACTAACTCAAGTAATACTTATTGAAATAAAAATTGAGATACCTTGACTAAAATACTTAATAGGCTAACTTCGACCAATGTGCATGCATTGCATTCTTCTAGTTGAAGTTGGAGAAAATAGAAAGATATGGTTATAAAAATATTTGTGGATTTGGATAGGGGCGGTATAACCATGATTTGTCAAGAAACTTTGAAGGATTGCTTGGGTGGGATAGTTTAGTAAGAGTCTGAGTTCATTACCCATTTAATCAGGATAGTCCTACATGCAAACTAAGTTGCCTCTGGCACTCCCTTGCACATTTCATGATTGGTAGAGAGGATTGCTAAAACGGATTGGGCTTGACACATAAACACTTCTCTTAGAAGAAATTGAAAATAATTGATATTATTTCTTTCCATTGTTAAGGAAATTTGTACTCCCAATTGCATTCCCACTAGAATCTTAGTCGTTGGGCATTTTGATGGAGATTGGTTGGTCGACATACATATACATTGCATTAAAGAGAATGTTAATTGTGGATTTGAATATCCTATTACGTAAGACACTAAATTCATGCATCATTTGCATATATTTGACATTAGTTGGTTATATTTGTGTTATAGGTTGTCTCATTTAATGTTATTCTCTATGAAATTTCATGTTTTATTCACCATAGTTGGTTTTACACCATTTTGTTCTTTTCTTTTGTCTATATCATGTATACGAACATGTTTGTTGCAGTTGCACTTTGAATATTCATTGATGAATATACCATAAGAACCTAGTTGATGTTTAATTAAGTATATTGTCTATGTTGAGATTATTGACTCTGATATAGGAAAAACCTTTTGGTTTTTCTGAACAAATTTTTGTTAAGACACATTTTATGAAAGATTATTTTAGCACATATGATGTTTTTTATAATTATTATGTTTATAAAATTTTAATTAATGATTTTCTAAAATTGCATTATTCAAAGGGATGATTAGATAGATCATATTGAGTTTTGAGCTAGGTTGATCGTAATGCCTCGTTCTTGGAGTTAAGATAATGTTTGGTGTTTCTACATTTCGAACTTGTTAGTCAAAATTAGTTTTAAGTTTACTCTGATTTTCTAAAATCTTGAGTTTAACTTTCTATAAGCTTTCACCATATTTTCATAACAAAATTTTAATTTCTTAGTTGCAAAAACGGGGTGTCAATTAATGATTTTCTAAAATTGCATGAAAGGGATGACTAGATAAATCATATTGGATTTTGAGGTTGATCGTAATGCATCGTTCTTGGAGTTGAGATAATGTTTGATGTTTCTACATTTCAAACTTATTAGTCAATAGGAGTTTTAAGTTTACTCTGATTTTCTAATATCTTGAGTTTAACTTTCTATAAGCTTTCACCATATTTTTCGTAACAAAATTTTAATTTCCTAGTTACAAAAATGGGGTGTTATATAAATATTGTTTAATAATTAAAATCTATCATATGAGTGAAATAGGAAAGAAATGGATAGAATGAAATTTATGTGTTTTTTAATCAGATTTGTAATTTATTTATGAATTAGTATCTCATTTAATTAGTATGGCATATAAGATTAATGTTGAAATATTAATACCAGAATAGTAATATCAAAGAATTATTGGAATATACACTTATTCCAACACAATAGACTTAGAATATGATAGAATCCTTATTATGGGAATTATTAAAAAAAGATAGGATAAAATATTATAGTTGATTATATTAAAATTTAGTATTGATATTATATTCTACAATTTTCTTATTGTAAGATGATGACACTTGTATGGTCATCATCATTTTAGGATCTCTTTATTTTCTTTAAATAGTACTTTGTTCATCCATAACGAAGGAATCAATGAAATATGAACATTATCTTCTAGTATTATCTCATTCCTTAGGAATAGAATAATTATAGCTTAATTCTTTGATAGGAGGAATTTGTTTCCTATGAGAATAGTAGTGAAATGTATGCTCACACTTTATTGGAAAAATAATTAAAGACTTCAAAAACTCCTTCTTCTTAAAAGAGAGATTGGGATCATGAGTAATCCAAATTAAATTATAATTCTTTTATAGTAGTCTTCTTTGAAATATTGATTTTAGTCCTACATTTTTATAGGATTTTATTCCAAATTTTTAATATTAATTACTTTTATTATCAAAATATCTTTATTAGTTAGAATATAATGGGAAAGAAAATGTAAGTCATAATAATGACTAATTTTATAAAAATATGTATAATTATTATCATATTAGTATAAATAACCATCTTAATTAATATCATTAATTAATTCCCGTAGAATTATTAAAAAGACATATATTTTATTAGTTAACATGATTTAGGGATATTAGTTAATATGATTATTTTAATTAATTATGTCAATAATTATATATTTTATAAAATTAATCTTCATATATTATGACTTAATTTCTCTCCCACTACATGCTAATTAATAGATATATTCTGATAAAAATAAATTAATATGTTTCAAATTTTGGAATAAAATCCGATAAAAATGTAGGATTTAAATCAATATTACAACGAAGATATATATAAAACAGAAAATAAGAATTTATTTTGGACCACTCAAGATCCCAATTTCTCTTTTAGAATTGGGAGTTTTTAAATTCTTTAATTATTTTTCCAATGAAGTGTGAGTATGCATTTGACTAGTGTTGTGATATAAAAACTGTATCGTGTCGGCCGGTTCGACTGGAAAACTGGTGAATCAGACTCTTAATTGATGCGGTATGAATGTTGAACCGACCAAATATCAAAATCGGTCAAAACTAATTGAAAACCGGTCAAAATCGGTGAAATGGACGGAATTTAACTAAATCGGCTGGTTTATACATATATTTTTTTAGAAAAAAACTTAAAAATCATTACAAGGTGACCCCTCTTTCCAATCTTTATTCAACACTTCAAGACACATGCTTTTAAGACATATGTAGATTACACATTTTGGTTCCTAACATTGGTGTGTAATCTTAGTGATATTTGTGTAATCTTTGGAGTAAACACTCTAAAGGTAGGATTTGGTGCAAAAATGGAACATCGATATTAAACAACTTTAATTCTTGATGTTAAATGTTAAAACTACAAATTTATTTGTTTTGTAGGGTGTGTTACGAACTTGTATCATTTATTTATTTTTTGCGTTTGTTAAGTAATACTTTTGGATTGATATATGTTTTACAATTTAGACTTTGAATTTGTTAAAGACTAAAAGTTGTTTGTTTTTGTGAATTTTGAGTAGATTATGAATATGGATTATAAATTTGAGTATCTATCTATTTGAATTTTTTTTGTTATAGGTTTATTATATAAATATAAGTAGGTATGTCCAGTTTAACCAACATGTAGTTTAATTACTCAACTATCAGTTGAACTACTGTACCACTATATCAGTACCCTGACCGGTTTGATAATCAATATGTTTTAAACAATAGTGGTTCTAAGTCCATTGTTTTGGAATAAATGCATATTCTGACCAATGATGTAAAAATTGTACCGTACCAGCCGGTTCGACCAGAAAACCGATAAACTGGACCCCTAACTGGTACGACATAGATATTGAACCGGTCAAGTATAAAAAATGGTCAAAATCGATCAAAAACCAGTGAACCGGAAGGTATTTGACTAAACCGATTGGTCTATACACAAATTGTTTTTGAAAAAAAAACTTAAAAACTCATTACAATGTGATCCATCTTTCCAACTCTTCTTCAAAACTTCAAGGCACATGTTTCCAAGGCATACTTAGATTACACCTTTTGGTTCTTAACATTTGTGTGTAATATTAGTGACATTTGTGTAATCTGGGAGTATCTGGAGATAAGATTTGATGTAAAAATATAATCTCGATATGAGACACCTTTGCAACTTGGTGTTAAATGTTAAAACTCCAAATTTATTTGTTTTGTAGAGTGAGTTGTGAACTTGTGTCATTTATTTATATTTTGCGGTTGTTAAATGATAATTTTGAATTCATATATGTTTTGTAATTTAGACTTTGAATTTGTTAAAGACTTAAAGTTGTTTGTTTATGTGAACTTTGAGTAGATTATGAATATGAATTATAAATTTGAGTATCTACCTATTTGATTTTTTTATTATAGGTTGTTTATATATATATAAGTATGCATGTCCGATTTAACCGGCAAACGGTTTAATTACTGAACCACTGTATCATTATACTAGTACTCTGACCAGTTTGATAATCGGTATGGTTTTAACGACACTAATTCTTCTGACAATCATTTACATGTGTTGTTTAATATTTACATGCTAATTCAAAAATAAAATACTCCATTGGTATCCTAATTAATATTCAATTACAATTCCAAAGAATGACTATTTGAATTTGATTATTACTATGACAGGATTAATATTTCAACACTCATCTTACATGTCTTACTAATGAAATGACATATTAATTCATAAATAACTAAAAGTGAAAAAAATTCTTTGTTTGCCAAGCAAAAAAAATAACTTAAGTGAAAGCTAATTAAAAAACATTTTAAAAAATACAATGAAGTGGTCCGAGTTAGATAGAGACGGTTTAAACTTCACTCTCTCCATTTCACTTATGTGATAGTTATCAATTTTTAAGCAATATTTAATTTTTATTTTAATACATAGGTAAATTATTTGGTGGCTTGAGATCATTACAATTTACTCAAGACATTATGAGAATCTAAAAGCATACATTTGCCCATGTAAACTTTTGTTGTTTTTTTAAAGTATGTTGACTCACATCAATTAGTTTATTTGACTAATAATAAGTTTCTCATTGATTTTTGGTAACGGAAGCTTATTTCAACAAGTGATATATTTTTAATTTGAAATTATTATTTTAATAGTATAGTTTAAAGCAACTGAAACTGTAAATTTATGTTTTTGCATATTGTTTCATTTTGAACTTGTAGTATTATACTTGCGATTTTTTATACAAGAATTACACATTATTATGTACTTTTTATTTTAAAAATAATTTAATATATAATAATTTTATAATTTATTTTATATGAAATAAAAGGAGGGTCCTACAAAAAAATTCTTAAATAAAATTTTAATATTTCTTGATGTAAAAAGTTCTTATAAAAGAACATTCATGCTATTATTTTTTCGTTCAAAATATAAAAATTATTATATATAAATAATTCCATCTATAATTATATATGTTAAATACTATAAAATATAATTGAACTTACTTATCACATTCTCATAAAATTTATACATACTATATTGTAGAAAGCTAATATTTTATGTGGCAATAAACTTTATTATTTTCTGTTTTAAAATTTTATTTTAATTATTAAATATTCAAAAATATATATTAAATTTATATATTAAATAAGTAGCATATGGAGAGATAAGGGTGAGAGGAGCGCTATCAAACCTTCCTAATTACCCTTCTTAATTAAGACATGTAAACAACATAGAAATAACTATTACGTATATAATAATAAGTTTATATTGAATTGTATTTTGCCACCTATTTTATTTGTCCTTTTCATTTGACTCGTGGTTAAAAGACTACTGTTTAACACTATCCCGACTAACAAAAACTACATTCTAAAAAGTAAACCTTCATGCTCCAGACATTTAACAAACATCACAACTATGAGCATCACCTTTACGATTTTATAAACAACTTTGGTGGATTAGCTCCTTAAAGCTTTATACTGTAATCGAATACATATTGTCAATTCCTTTCCCCATAAGTTGCTCGTATGATGGTATAAGGTCTAATTAGATCTCCAAAATGACCATAATTTAAAAGTTTGATTCCTGAGAGCGATACTTGTTGGGAGTAGCAACATACTCCCAAAGTGATTAATTTATTACTCAAAGAGTGAAAAAACATTCTTAGTAGTACAAAATATATTGTGAAATCCTCCCACTCTAAAGATGAAGAGGATGAAGCAATTCATCTCACCTTAATTGTACAATTCATATTAGTTAATTCTTATCAGTTATCATTATATGGTGCATTTATTATTATTAATAGATTATTATACTTATCACTATTATTATGATATATTACATTTATGATTATTAATAGATTATTATACTTATCATTATTATTATGATATATTACATTTGTGATTATTAATAGATGAAAAATGATAAATCATCATATTAATTTTACTAGCCACAAAAAATGACATATGTCATAAAGTGATACTTTATTTAATAATGATTGAATATAAATGACACGTGTCATTTTTAGGTCGAATGATATAATATTACTCTTAATAAATTATTGTTTGAGTTTATTATCTACGCATTGGCAGTATAAAAATTTATACACTATCATTATATTATCCACCATTAATTATATTTTATTTAGGAGATAGTTGATACATTGACAATGTAAAAAACTCTTACGATATCTTCACATGCATCCTTTTCTATTATTCTTTTATTATTAGTAACTATGCATTTATTATTATTATTAAAAAAAGTCATGCATTTATTATTATTATTAAAAAAAGTCATGCATTTATTAAAATATTAAAATAAGTAAAGGAGGAGAGTTGAGAAAATTGATTGGGGATGGATGGCAAGGTTGGAGGGGTTTAATATTTGGTAAGTGTGATTTCTGTGATTATTACTCGCCATTGCAAGACATGTGGCAAAAATATAATATTTTTTTATAATTTCTTCATAAAATAAATAGCCACATGACAGCTTGGTTGAACCTTAACGTGTGATGCAACACATCTAGTATTTAAATATCCTACTAAATTCTCTTATTAATTTTCTTACTCACAAAAAAAATGAAATAAATTATAAAGTAATACCTTATTATTAATGATTGGTTTATAAGTAATAAGTATCATTGTTTTGTAGATAGAAAGATTTAATAAGAAAATATATCATTATTCTTAAATAAATATTTTCCAAATGGAAAAAAAACATACTTACTTTGGTACACAGTTTTTCCAACAAACCATGTGCGGTAAATAATGTGAAGACATATGTATTCTGATAATTAGTTTAAAATAAAGCCATGCTTTAGACAATTAACCCATTCTATTTTGTGTAATGAATAAAAAATAAAAAGTATCTCTTGAATTTGAATAGTACTAGTAAAATTAGAAACATATGATTTCTTGGTTCAAGATAAGTACAAGGATTATTGTGCTTTCTTTCAACACAAAACGAAAACTCCTTAATTTCATATCTAAACATGTGAGGTGATACGATATATATACTTAGCAATTACTTTTTATTTATGAATGGAATAACTTTATTCTATAGAAAATTATATTAAATTCACATAATTTTTCGATTAATGTTATACTTTTGGAAAAACCTATTTTTATTTAACTGTTGAACCAGATTAGCAAGCATGAGGTTTGGGATTTATGATCTTAAAACTAAAGCGACACTAAAAGATAAAATTAGAAACAAAAAACTATTTTAGTATAATATCATTTTATTCTTTGGAAAGGTAAACATAACTTTCACCATGTTAATCTCAATTTAAAAGACTTTCTCTCTCGCAGTAACCGCAACCGCACCTGCATACCCCAAGTAAACATCGTACACTTTTATCTCTACAATGAATGGGACAACTACAGTTAACACAATCACTGTTATTCTTGCAAGGTAGCATTGCATCCGGAGAAATGTGACCTGCAAAGTTGCATAAAGTTCGTTTAATAAAAAATTGATTTTGTATAAATTTTGGGGTTACTCATGTGGAATAAGAGAGATCTTACCATGAACAACGTTTCCAATAAGAAGCACAACCAAAAAAGCTAGCATGATAACAAACTTAGCCATAATTGTTTTATATTTGTTGAAACAATAACAATGCACCTTTGATGTGTATATGTCTAGCCTAGGGATGATGCTCTTTTATATTAGTAGAAGATTGCAATATGCATTGAATATGAATGGCATTGAATAGAAATGACTAAGTTTCAAAATCTTTTGCCACAAACAAAATAAACATTTTTTTATACAATCAACATATCTCTCACCTTTTGGTAAGGAACTGA
Organism: Lupinus angustifolius; assembly: GCF_001865875.1. Taxonomy (NCBI): domain Eukaryota; kingdom Viridiplantae; phylum Streptophyta; class Magnoliopsida; order Fabales; family Fabaceae; genus Lupinus; species Lupinus angustifolius. The sequence goes on along the minus strand of NC_032017.1, from coordinate 3,937,938 downwards.
TCTCTTTCGAGATTCATGGATACACTTCCCAACAAGTATTGTTCTTAGAAATTGAACTTTTGACCTTTTGGTCACCATGAGAATCTAGCGGGCCTTTACGAATGCACCAATGATTTGTTAGTCCTTACACAATTAGACCAACACCTTATTAATAATCAGAATAATTAATTATAACCAAATAATTAGATAATTAATTATTGAGTAAATTATACTGATACCCCCTGAGTTTTAGTGAAATTACATAAACTACCCCTCACTTTTTTACACCTACACAAACCCCCCTCATTTTTATACTTTCATTACACTGACCACCTCTGCATGAGAAATAAGTGTAATTTTGTGAACAAAAAAAATGATAAATGCAATTAAATTAAACAAAACATGATATATTGTGGAGACAAGTCCAAATAATATATGAGTCGATACGTCTTTATTATTTTTGGTTCGTTACGATATAGTATAAGAGTGATTTAAATAATATTTTTTTAGAATTGTTGATGCATTTTGTAACATAAAATAATAAAAATACAATAATTTGTATATTATTTGGATTTTTCCTCACAATATACCATGTTTTGTTTAACTTAATTGTATTTATCACATTTTTTGTTTAAAAGATTACACTTATTTCTCATATAGGAATGATCATTGTAACGAAAGTATAAAAACTATGGGAGGTTTGTGTAAGTGTAGAAAAGTAATGAGTGATTTGTGTAATTTCACTAAAACTCATGGGTGTCAATGTAATTAACTCTTAATTATTTAGGTATTTCAAAAGCATTCGATGAGAACCATGGGTATTTTTTATATAGAAATGAAATATATTCATTATTAGACTAATAAGTCTCTAATAAGTCACTTAAACTGATTTTTATTTTAATTTTAAAAAGGAAGCAAAAATAAGTGAGGAATATGAAAAGAAATATCATTTCTTAACTTATTCTTGATTGCAATTATTAGTGTATTTTACAAATGCAACTCAATGAAATTGATACGAAATTTATTTGAATTGTTTATTTTCATATTGGAACTTTAGTTTATTAGTTCATTGTCCAATTTTTTATGAAGTCATATCTCTAAGGATTTAATTTTTTATCCTAGTAATTTAATAGTATAAATATAGATATTATAATAGTATTCCAACTGTTTCTCAACTCAAAGGAACATAAAGATGTAATATGAGTAGTAAAGTCATTATCCAATCATCATTAAAACAATAATATTATATAAAATACTAAATTGTGACTATTTTAACTTACTAAATTATTATTTTAATCACAAATAAATAGGTTACGTCGACTGGTTCAGTAGGTGATGGACCTTGTATTGAATTATTCTTCAGTTTTGCCTCCAATACTTTTCACTTTAACTACAACACTTTTCACTTTATCAACAACATTTACAAATGCAACCTTACTAGTGATGGAGATTCATAACCCATGGCTCCGATTTTTATACTTGATATGAAGATTATTGGACTAAAGTGGCCATTCAGCATTCTCCAATCCACCGCAACAACAACAAATCATAATTGCGGTGTAATCGGGATTCACAAGAAAAATAGGAAAAAACTATAACTAAATGGCGTTTGCATCCACATCAAAATGGTATCGCGACCGTATCGAGTGACTCACCCTTATCTTGTTTTTTAGACTGGGAGTGGAAGAGAAGTGAAGATACACAGTATAGAGGGGAAATTTATAGATGTGGTGCATTGACCGAAAAATTATAGTTTTGGTGTACCTTTTAGAAAATTACAAAACTAGTGTAACTTTATAAAAATCGGCAATGGAATTGCCGATTTATGTATTTTTTTTCTCTCTCCTCCCCAAAATCGGCAATGGGGAGGGAGTTTTATTAAAATATATTTTTTTAAACTCCCCCCTAAATCGTCAGGGGGAGTTTTATACTTTTTATTTTTTTTTATTTTTTTCTATCCCCTAAATCGGCAACCGGAGAGTTTTTGATTTTTTTTAACTTGTGGGAGTTATATTATTAGTTTTAGGGTTTAATTTTTCAAACACAAATCCTAACAACACCCAACATAATAAATTTTGTCAACCCTAACCCTAATAACAGAACACAATAATGAAAAACACACATAATATTTTATTCAAATATAAAGTTCATCTGTGTTTTATGTGTGTTTTTCATTAAAATATTATGTGTATTTTTCATTATTGTGTTATGTTATTAGGGTTAGGGTTGACAAAATTTATTATGTTGTGTGTTGTTAGGATTTGTGTTTGAAAAATTAAACCCTAAAACTAATAATATAACCCCACAAGTTAAAAAAATAATCAAAAACTCTCTAGTTGCCTTTAAGGGATAGAAAAAAATAAAAAAAAAATAAAAAAGTATAAAACTCCTCCCATTGACGATTTAGGGGGGAGTTTAAAAAAAATATTTTAATAAAACTCCCTCCCCAGTGCCGATTTAGGGGAGGAGAGAGAGAAAAAATACATAAATCGGCAATTCCATTACTGATTTCTATAAAGTTACACTAGTTTTGTAATTTTTCTAAAATGTGCACCAAAACTGTAATTTTTCGGTCAAGGTGCACCACATCTGTAAATTTCCCCAGTATAGAGTCATAGACTTGGACACAAAAGGAGCCGTCAATTCTAGCGTCATTGGGAGAGATGCAGAAAGAGGAAAATTGTCCTCGATGCTAACGAGAGTGGTAAATAGGATGAAATTGATGATTTTGAATTTTTATTGAGTGAGGAGTAGGGGTGTTCACAGTCCATCTGGATCAGTTTTTAGACAAAAAAATGATTTGATCCAAACAAATAATTGATATGCAGTCTGGTCCAGTCGGTCTGTTTATATTAAGATGTCCGATGCAATCTGATCCAAATAATATTGCAGTTTTGGCACGATTTTTTATATATAAAATATTAAAAGTGCACCTACATTCAAATCTCATAAAAATGATTAAATATTATTAAGCTAAAACAAGAGTAAAAATAATGTTCAACAATATCAAAATAACATTAAAAAATATGCAACAATAGTATATGTAAACTAAATCATAAAATAGTAATAAACAATAAAATAATAATAATAAAAGTAAAAAATGACAACATCAATAACCAGACATCAAAACAACAAGATAGCAAAAATATAAATATGAACACATGCAACGTAATTTTAACAATTAGAAGTGTTTCAGTGACAATTAATAACAATAATACTTTCACAATAATAAAATTGGTTATAATGCACCTAATCAGAGTCAACATTGGAATCCTCTTCATTTGGATGTGAGATTTATTTAATTTCTAAAAAAATATATTGAATAATCAATATGATTTAAAAGATAACAACATATGTGTTATAGAATATAACAAACACAAGAGAGATGCAATTTTGGAGTTACGACTTAAAGATTAAGTTTGGATGACACTTAAAAGCATTACAAACTTAAAATTTATACACTATTTCGGATCGGTCTAGATTGGTCTGAATCCAAAAAATGAAACCAAAATCCGGAACGGACCAATCAATCTTTAAAAAAATAAATCCAACGCAATCCAAACATGTTCGGTTTTCTTATTTCGGACATATTAAGAAACCAAATAAATATAGCAGATCCTATAGGAGCATCTACCCTTTCAACCTTAACAAATAAAACAAAAAAATATTAAATATGGAAATTGTGAAATTAGGGATTGAAGAAGAAAAGAAGATTGAAAGGGGATGTCGAAGTGGTATAAGAAATTTTCATTTATTTCTATTAATATGTGTATTTAGGTATGAGCATCACCTTTACAATTTTATAAACAACTTTGGTGTATCAGCTCCTTAAAGCTTTATAGTGTAAGGCAATAGATATTGTCAATTCCTTACCTAGTTGTTAGTCTAGTGGTATAAGGTCCAGCTAAATCCCAAAATGACCAAAATATTAAAGGTTCGATTCCTCAGAACGACACTTATTGAGGACAACCACACACTCTTAAAAATAATTAATTCATTACTCAAATGGTGAGAAAATACTCTAGTATTAAAATATATTTGCAACTCATCTCACTCTAAAGATGAAGAGGATGAAACAATTCATCTCACCTTAACTAAACAATTCATCTCACCTTAACTAAACAATTCATACTAGTTAATTCTTATCAGTATCATCATCATCATCATTATTATTATTATTATTATTATTATTATTATTATTATTATTATTATTATTATTATTATTATTATTATTATTATTATTATTATTATTATTATTATTATTATTATTATTATTATTATTATTATTATTATTATTATTATTATTATTATTATTATTATTATATGGTGCATTTGTTATTATTGATAGATTATTATACTTATCACTATTATTATGATATATTACATTTATGATTATTAATAGAGGAAAAATGATATATTATTATACTAATTTTATCAACAATAAAAAAGTAACGTATGTCATAAAGTAATATTTTATTTAGTAATGATTGATTACAAATGACATGTGTCATTTTTGTAGGTCGGAGATATAACATTACTCTTAATATATTATTCTTTGAGTTTATTACTTATGTATTGACAGTGTAAAAATTTATATACAGTCATTATATCATTTATCATTTATTTGTTTAAAAGTTAATAATAGTTGAAAATAAATAATGGTTGAGACATTAACAATGTAAAAAACTCACGTCTTGAAAAATTATATATAGTAATCAATATGATTTATATTGGGGATGAATGGCATGGTTGGAGGGGTTTAATATTTGGTAAGTGTGATTTCTGTGATTACTCGCGATTGCAAGACATGTGGCAAAAATATAATATTTTTTTATAATTTCTTGGTCAAAAGAAATAGCCACATGACACCTGGGTTGAACCTTACTGTGTGATGCAACACATCTGTTGTTGAAATATCCTACTAAATTATATTATTAATGTTTTTACCCACACAAAAAAATGAAATAAATTATAAGATAATACTTAAATTATCAATGAATGGTCTATAAGTAATATGTATAACTGTTTTGTAAAAAAAAGATTTAGTAAGAGAATACATCATTGCTTTTAAATAAACTATTTTCCAAATGAAAAAAAAAACATACTTACTTTGGTATAAAGTTTTTCCAACAAACCATGTGCCGTAAATAATGTGAAGACATATGTATTCTGATACTTAGTTTAAAATAAAGCCATGCTTTAGACAATTAACCCATTCTATTTTGTGTAATGAATAAAAAATAAAAAGTATCTCTTGAATTTGAATAGTACTAGTAAAATTAGAAACATATGATTTCTTGGTTCAAGATATGTACAAGGATTATTGGGCTTTCTTTCAACACAAAATGAAAACTCCTTAATTTCATATCTAACATGTGAGGTCCTACGATACATATACTTAGCAATTACTTTTTTTATGAATAGAATAAACTTTATTACTACTGTGTGTACAGGCACTTCGTGCCTGCCGACCCATATTCTTATTTTCTAGTATTAATATTTAAGAGAATCGTATTATATTTTTGTATAAAAGAAATATGAAACTAAATTGTAATTCTTTTAAAAAACTACATTGATAATATGATATTTTTAAGTATGTAAATTTCTCTATCTCCTATTAATATTTTTTATTATGTATAAAAACATTGTAATAATAGTTAATTAGAAGGGTAAAATAGGCAATAAAAAATTACACCATATTAGATAGTTATAAGATGTTTTGGCTTTATATATAGTATAGATATATAGTATAGATATAGATAGAAAATTATATTAAATTCACATAATTTTTCGATTAATGTTATACTTTTGGAAGAACTTATTTTTATTTGAACTGTTGAACCAGATTAGCAAGCATGAGGTTTGGGATTTATGATCTTAAAACTAAAGCGACACTAAAAGATAAAATTAGAAACAAAAAAACTATTTCAGTATAATATCATTTCATTATTAGGAAAGGTAAACAAAACTTTCACGATGTTAATCTCAATTTAAAAGATTTTTTCTCTCTCACAATAACCACAACCGCACTTGCATACCCCACGGAAACATCTTACTCTATTATCTCGACAATGAATGGGACAACTACAGTTAACACAATCACTGTTATTCTTGCAAGGTAGCATTGCATCCGGAGAAATGTGACCTGCAAAGTTGCATAAAGTTCGTTTAATAAAAAATTGATTTTGTATAAATTTTGGGGTTACTCATGTGGAATAAGAGAGGTCTTACCATGAACAACGTTTCCAGTAAGAATCACAATAAAAAAAGCTAGCATGATAACAAACTTAGCCATAATTGTTTTATATTTGTTGAAACAATAACAATGCACCTTTGATGTGTGTATGTCTAGCCTAGAGAAGATGCTCTTTTATATTAGTAGAAGATTGCAATATGCATTGAATATGAATGGCATTGAATAAAAATGAATAAGTTTCAAAAACTATTGCCATAAACAAAAGAAATAATTTTTTTTTGTATTATCAAGAATATCTCTCACCTTTATGGTAAGGAATTAATCTCTTTTAAGATTCATGAATATCATTTATAATAAGTGTGGCTGTCATAAATTGAACTTTTAACCTTTTGGTCACCATGAAATCTAACGGGCCTTCACCAATACACCAACATTTTATTAATCCTTACACAATTAGATCAACACTTTATTGATAAACAAAATAATTAATTATAAAAATATAATTAGATAATTAATTATTTCAAAAGCATTCAATGAGAGCCATGTGTATTTTTATATAGAAATAGAATATCTTCATTAATAAATCACTTAAACTCATTTTTATTTTTATTTTAAAAAGGAAACAAAAATAAGTGAGGAATATGAAAAGAAATATCATTTCTTTACTAATTCTGATTGCAAATATTGGTGTATTTTACATATGTAACTCAATGAAATTGATAAGAAATTTATTTGATTTGTTTATTTTAGTATTGGAACTTTAATTTATTAATTCATTGTCCAATTTTTTATGAAGTCAAATCTGTAAGGATTTAATTTTTTATCGTAGTAATTTATTCAATCAAATCAAATTGTTATCAAATTTATTTGATTTGATCTAGTTTAGTTATTTTTAGACTGCAATTATTAATTTATTTTTTGAGTAAACAATTTTCCCAAACTTCAATTTTTTAATAAAAATGATTTTTATATATTTCTTAGCTTTATATTCTTGTTATTTTTTATTTAAAAAATAGGTTGAACAAAATTAGGTATTCATACCTAATCAGGAATCTCTCCATGTTAAATATAGTTATTGACAAATTTGTAGCTACTAATTAGATTGACTAAATTCTATATTTTTTTTTATAGAAAATCATATAAGGAGAACCATTATTTTTTCATTTTATTCATAGAAATAAATAAGTATCTTTCATCAAAATTAGTTGAGGAATTATGTTTGGCATGGAGGACATGGTATTTAATTTAATCTCATGGTGTTCATTTTATACTACTCTTTTGAGTAATCCTATGTGAATTAGAGATATTAGTTAATATTTTTTGGCACTATTAAAAGTATTCTCTTACATTTTTATATATTTATTAATATTATAATAATATGATAATAAAATAATCTGGTTACCAATCTCTAAGTAGTTTTTTTATAGGAATTAAATATTAGTTTATATTATTACTGAAAAATAACGCCAAATACTGTGTGTAGAAAAGGTTCTATATATACCCAAATAATTTAGATAAAGTAGTTTGTGTATTCCTGTAATAATGAAGCCCGATTCATGTGAGTGATACTTATTGGCAGGAACAATCATAAATTTCAAACGAAATTAATTCATTATCCAAAAAGACGAGGAGATGCCATTGATAATACAAAAAAATAATATAATGTAGTTTTTATATTGATATTTAATGACTTTCAAATAACGTAATAATACCTATCAATAATAAGTGATGTATTAATAATGTAAAATAATTTACATTTTAATGCATATATATGATATTTAACTCAAATATTTATACTTCACTTTTGCTTGTGATATTCTTTCCTCGTGTTTTACTTTTTTGTTGTTTTCCACTTTTCACAAATATTTCGATATTTTAAAATGGCAACACACATTTATAATCTATGTTTCATTTGAAATGATTTATTATCCATCGTTTTCATCCCTTATTTTCCATTTTACTTTAGTTTAGATTTGTACTTGAATTTAAATATGGTTATATAGTTATATTATTACTTTTTGCATTATTTAGTTATTTCTTAAATATAGTAAAAAATGGAAGGAATGGAATAATAAAATTTTAGTTACGCCAATAGAAAGTTTAATTTGAAATTTTTGTTTTGATTATTTTTATAGAATCTCAATCAGTATTTACTATATATAATCAGCATTTCCAATAATTATAATGATAATTACTGAACATAAATATAATTGTTGAAAAATTTATTGTTGTTAGCTTTTGACTAAAAACTTTATTTCAAGAAATCATATAAAAATAGCATCACTATGTTTCAGATTTTTTATGTGTGGTAATAATTAAGCTTCTTTAATAAATTTAATTGAGGCATTATGTTTCCCATGTAATGATATTTAATTTATAACCATTATGTTCTTTTTATATGAATCTTATGAGTGATTTTATTAGTGTTATTAATACTGTACCAATCATCAATTTGATTAGAGTATTGATATATAGTGATATAACGGTTCAGACGGTGGATTAATCATTTCCCTTCCTAGGAGTTGCTCGAATCATTTCCACATGCTTCTCGCTTCTCAAACCCCCCAAACTTCTCACCCTTCCACTTTCAAATTCCATAAAATGTGGATTAATCATCTTGCCTGCATGAGACTGGTTTCTGAGGTTTGGAATACATCCATGGTCGGTTGCTCAATGTTCATCTTGTCCTTCAAACTTTAGGCCCTTAAAATGGAGCTCAAAGTTTGGAATAAGACTATTTTTTGGGATATTCACCTCAGGTTCAAAATGCTTCCTCTATTGTGGATCTCATCCAGAATATTGATCTTGGGGAGGACTTGTTTGAGCAGGAGGCCTCAGCCCAAAAAGAGTTGATGCAAGCATAGATGATTGAAAATGAGTTCTATAAAGAAAAATCTAAGTTAAATTGGCATTGTAATGGGGATATAAATACCAGTTTCTTTCATAAAATAACAAAGATTAGACATGCCTCTAAATCTATCACAATTCTTAAGCATGGGGATTTGATCCTTAATTCTCGAAACGACATTGCTAATCATGTTCTGGATTACTTTACATCTCTTTACGCTGCTGGTAACATTACCACTCCTAATAATCTCATAACGAAGGTAGTCCCTACCCTTGTTACTATATAGGATAACTTTGCCCTTATTGCTACCCCATATGGCGAGGAAATCAAGGTGAGAGTCTTTGCTCTAAATGGGGATGGCTCCCCGGGTCCAGATGGCTTTAGTGGTTGTTTCTTTAAAGCTTTATGTGATATCTGTAGGGTAATGGTTCAATTTTTAGTTCAGGGATGAATCCTCCCAAACGTCAACTCTAACAATATTATTTTGATTCCTACATTCTCTAGTGTCGATAAAATCGAGGACTTTAGGCCCATTGCTTTAGGTATTTTTAAGTTCAAAATCATCACGAAAATCCCGGCTGAGAGGTTAGCTTTTGTTGCCCCTAGAATCGTCTCCCATTAGCAAAGAAGTTTCATCAAAGATAGACAAATCAAAGATTGCATTTGTATGACTTCCGAAGCAATTATCATTTTGGACCATAAGACTTTTGGTGGGAATCTCACTTTAAAGTTGGACATTAAAAAGGCTTTTGATACATTGGATTGAACCTTTTTGCTCGATTGTCTCCAAGCTTTTGGCTTTAATGACAAATTCAGGAGTTGGAAGCTGTTGCGACCTGATTTTCGGTTGGAAGACGACTCTGCGCTTAGGAAGATGCGAACTTGATTTCTACCTCTCCCCATTGATTTGGAGTTGTAACTATATTTTTTGTGGTTAAAATATAGAAAACTCTCTAGTAAGCACAATTAGGATAAAAATGGTCTTTAAACAAAGATTCTGAGTTCGGGAGTCGATTACAGACTGAGGAAAGTATTACCACCACACCGCCCATATTAAAACGATATTCTCGCTAATCATATTGACTTTTATACCCTTAAAAAATATTTTTCTAAAAATTTATTATTAAAACAAATTATTTTTATTTTTTATATTTGTGTCTGGCAATAGTTTATCTCGCTCCTACGTACCCCTAGGTGAAATAAGAAAATTAAGACTCCGTAGTTCTAATTTAAAAATTGGTTAGTCAGAACATAATTTGAATTTTATCGTTTTTTAAGATAAGTGAAGCAGCAGAAGCTAATGTCCGTACCGTATCAAATCTTAAAGAGATTTTTTAAAAGTAATTGAAATATTATTTTTTTAGAAGACAATTAAAACTGGATTGTTTGTGAAATAGATGAAACAGTAGAAGCTAATGTCTGTACTGTATCACATCTAAAACTGTATTGTTTGTTTGTGCATGTTACTCTCTGCTGGATGCTTTATCTGTCATATCTTTATGACTTTTCTGTGATGTGGCTTATTCTAACCATGCTATTTGGCTTCTTTCTCAACTGGTTTAATGCTGGACTTTTTTGGTTCAGGTTCTGAATGACTTCAGTTGCATCCCTCAACAAAGTACTAGGTGAGGATGAACCATGAGATGTTGGTGTTGACTTTCTTTGAAACACTCATTTGATGCTTGTAAAGCAGCTACAGCTATACCATGACAAGCATTTCAGCCCCAGCTTTTCTTGCAGAGTATGGATTTGTGGGAAGTAGAGAATCTAGCATTGACTGGTCTGAGTGTATCAAATTGTAGACCACATTACGTGATACGACCGCAATATTGTAGTTGCGGTGACCGCATGACACTGCAATTGTGGTGTGATACCGAATTACAGTGATGCGACTACAATAAGCTGCATTGTAACCGCATCAGGCCGCAATTCGCATCGCGACGGCCGCAATGACCGCAATCATAACCATAACCGCAATTTAAAACACTGAGTTATTTCTGTTGGGATATAATGTATGCCCAAGAACCAATTTGTCATGTTTATAATAATAAAGTTATATGTATTCATTATTTATCAAAATAATTAATATGAAAGATCCTTGATTAAAATTAGAGATTTATTATTATAATAGAGATTATAATAATGAGAAATAAATCTTTTATAATTTTAATCCAAATCGTTCTTGATCATAGGATTATTGAGCTTAGGATACTATTAATCCGGATAGATCAATATATGTGTAATGGTCTTTATTAGATAATGATTAATATATCTCATTTATTAAATAACACATATAAATGGTGCATATAGAGATATGACCATTGAACTGACTCAAAGGAGAATTCCTAATGGTTAATATATTACCTTTGAATTGTCAATAGGATATTCTTGTGAAGAAATATATATATTCCTTAGACTTGAGATTATCATGGTAATTAACAAGTTATTTATTATATTTTGATATCGGACACCTAATGCCTTATGATATTAGTTGAATGATTATTGGGTGCAATTCATGTTGAGATTATCATATTTTATATTGAATGAATGAAGAAATGAGTTTCTTAAGTCATTCACTACGAGTTAACTTATTAGAATTTGACAATTATACCATATTCTAGAGTTAACATCAGAGTTGTAAAGATGGAAGGAAATATTATATTAGTCTTCTAATGGTTTTAAAGTAAAAGATATTACTTCATTTCTATCCGGTCGTTAAGGAGTGTTGCTAGATGTCAACCTTGGATTAGTAAATTAATGAGTTAATTTACTACCGGTTTAGTAATGAACCTACGGGGTCACACACTAACGAGTGTTCTGATTTTTGTTGGACAAGAAAATATTATTGATTAAATTAAATAGTTTAATTTTGTATATTTACTTTTAAGTGGAATATTATTGTATTTTTTGCTAGCACCGAAAATACAAATAATATTATTCAATCATCTTTAATATAATTAAGTGTGACTTAATTGTAATATTTCAAATGTTTAAAACTGATAATCAATTTTGAAAACCAAAAACCAAAAAATTATGCTGAATTGATGAGTGATTAATTGGCATTAAATGGATTGAGGGAGATTTTGGTTTTATATAAACCAAACCTCACGTGTGATTCAAAAAACACACACAAAGAAAAAGTTTGTATCCTCATTTTTGGGTTGTTGGAAATTTAGTAGTTTTGAGTTGATTTTTTCCACGAATCAAGTGTTGATAGAACAAAGATTGGTCTTGGTGTGATACGCATGTAGGACCTTCATACAATTGAAGGATAATTTTCGAAAGCCATCGCAGTCTCCTGAGGTAATTTTACAAACCGTTTTGTCTAAACTATTATAGTATATGCATATTTTAACACAAATAGATCCATACTTTTCCGCATTTTATGTTATGAACATGCATATTAACCTTCAATTTCCTCTCATCAAAGCATCATGAAGAGCTCTTAGCTCCATTGCTTTGGGTATGGCACTTTGGATTTCTTGCCTTGTTATTTCATGCTTCCCTTAGAAAGAATTGAAGTGAAAGACCCTTCCTCCAGTAAAGGTTCCTCAGAATTCTCCTCAGCCCATAATCTTCCTACTATTCTCATATCATTGATTAATGTCTGATTTTCAACTTCCTCATCTTGTTGAATAATACTGTTAATTGGATCAGAGTTCACCACTCTATGAGTAGGAACTTCAGAAAAAGTGTCTTCCACTCTAGAGTCTACCATTTCCTCCTCCACTAAAGCAACAATAGAAGAGCAATGTTTGGAGACAGAATCACCCTTTCCATGTTGTCTAGGTTTAGGTCCCTATTGTCAAACTCCAAGTCTATAACCAAGTCATTTAGCTTTTCCAAAGAAGGCTCCTTGTGAACATGATTGTGTTTCTTGGCTTTAGGGACTTCCTCAGTAGTCTCTCTCTCGTTTTCTCTCCTACAATTGGAAATCATATGTCCTATTGCTTCACAACCATTACAAAACTCGAGGAGATTTTCATATTCCAAATTAACAAAAAAAGCAAATCTCTCTCTTTCCACCAATATTTGGTCTGGAAGCTGAGCTTTCAAATTGATGTCAACTCGAACTTTGGCAAAATGTCCAAAAGTTCTATTATTTGTTGCATCATCAAGAGAGATTGGAGTACCTATACCTCCAGCTATGGAAAAGATGATCCCTGTGCTCCAATATTCTTGTGGAATACCTTGGATTTTGACCCAACATTGTGTGTGAGACTACTTCTACAAGTTAGGATTAAAATCAGGAGACCATAAGAAAAGTCTAAGGAAGCCTGGATTTAGGGGCCACAAACCAATAAAGCATACACTTCTCATATCATCCACCAAAGAGAAAGAAAACTCGTAGAAACCTCTTCCAATGGATATCATACTCTATTTTCCAATCATACTCCACATGGTAGAAAGCTTAGCTTTTAGATTTGCAAATTTAATAGGGGTATCCCCTTTGGAGAAGATAAGTCTACCATGAATATGGTTTTTACATCTTTGCATGTCTGCTTTGTAGTCTTCTTCAGGAATCTTGATGGCAATAGCATCACCCTTTATGTAGGGTTGATGAAGGTGAACAACTACAATGCTGCACGAGTTTTTCAAAGCTTGAGCAAATGATTTATTAACCGGGGCAGATTTCAAGGATTGAGCAAGTGAAACAAACACATTATTATCAAGGAAACTCCACAGGATGAAAGGCTTATTATTCATGATTGAACTTAGTCGATTCCACAATTATTGGAAGATCAGATCCAAGAAGTTTGGAAGAACTAAAACCTAGTAGAGACTTTCTCTCTCATATGTCTTTTAAAACTTATCCAGCCCATCTTTTGCTTAATTATTGGTCCAGCTTTTATTTTTTTGCCTCTGCTTCTGGCAGTTTCTCTAGTGTTAGGGCTGCTGGAGAATGTTTTAGGGAGGATTTGGTGTGCTCCTTTTATTGTGTCTTGTTAGTCTGTAATTTTTCTGCAGATAGTTTTTCCGTTTGATGTTCTCTTGTACTGTTTCCTATGTTTTAATGAATCTTGGTGTGCTCTTGCACCCACAGCTTTATAAAAAATATATTTTCATTGTGGACCATGGTATATGGGCGTACCAAATAAACAAACAGTTTAGCTAAATTATTCCAATATTATTATTAAAGGTAGACAAAGAAAACTCGGTTGACATAGATGTAATTAGTAATTACATGTTAGTTTAATGACTCGTTTGGTTTTGGTGGCCCCTTACGACAGGTACACCAACACAGACCAGCGTAACATTCGCTATGGAGATGAAGACAAGGATAAGGAGCGTATCTACACTTGAAGTTTTTGCAATCACTGTCAACTTTGCAACCTACAATTTGGTCTGGAGAAATTTCTTCAGAAATATGAAGACGGCCTACAAAATTACATACAATTAATTTCAGTTTCTAATTTTTGAAAAAGTGTAATATCTATGAAGTAGCAATGTAAAAATTTATATACAGTATACATCATTGATCAATCATTTGTATTACTTTTATGTAAGAGTTAATGATGATTGAAAATGGGTGGCAGATGATACAGTAACAATGTAAAAAATTCTTAAGCTATCAATGCATACATCTTTTACATGAAATGAGAGAGACCTTACCATGAACAACATTTACAGCTAGAAGGGCAACCAAGAAAGCTAGCATGAAAGAAGATTTCTCCATAGTTTTTTTTAGAGTTGTTGAATCAGTTTGAAGCGCGCTTTTGATGTGTGTATGTCTAACCTAGAGATGATGCTCTTTTATATTAAAATAGTCTGTGTATTTGTAATTAATAGATATTAACTTTTGAATAAAGTAATATGGAACAATCATAAATGATATGTTAATAATGTAAAAAAATTCCATTATAAATACATAAATCTATACTATTTACACTATTATATAAAGTCAAAACATGATTAAATGGTAAATATGTAATTGAATAGACGTAATTTTTATATTCCAAAATTGTGATATTTAAATCAAAGTAAGATTTGAAGTAATAAAAAACTGATGTTTTTGTATGAAGGAGATACCATTATTCTTTAAGCCAAATTATCATGAGAATCAATATTTTGGTACTAGTAGTGATATCCTTTTACCCTACCAATAAAAAACTAATTTTTTTCGAGTGTGTGACTACCTCTCTAACAAGTGTCATTCATAGTAATTGAATCATTGAATTTTTTATTTTTTTAGGATCTAATAGAATCTTAGATCATTAAACTAACGCCTTTTTGTTTCATGAGAATCCATTGATAACACATGGAAAGACAATATTTTTACAACTTTTAAATTTATAAAGTATGAAGTAAAAAACCAACTTTCAATTCAAAAGTGTAACATATGTTGTTATACGTTAGTAAGATTATAACAACAATCTTATTTGATTAAGCAATAAAACTTTTGAGTGTTACAAAGAACACACATTAATACATAAACTATAATATATATGTTTTGCAAATAATTTTACAATAATTGAATGCATAAAGAATACGTAAAATTATGGTTATAAAAGGGCTGAAGAAATTTTTTTTTGAGTAAATTACACAGACACTCCCTGAGTTTTAGTGAAATTACACAAACCACCCATCACTTTTCTACTCCTACACAAACCTCCCCTAATTTTATACTTTCATTACACTGATCAACCCTGTATAATAAATAAGTGTAATTTTTTGAACAAAAAATGTGATAAATGCAATTAAGTTAAACAAAACATGATATATTGTGTATACAAGTCTAAATAATATACAAATCAATGTATCTTTATTATTTTTGGTTCGTTACACTACATTATAAGAGTGATTTAAACAATATTTTTTTATAATTGTTGATGCATTTTGTAACAAAAAATAATAAAGATACATTGATTTGTATATTATTTAGAATTGTCTACATAATATATCATGTTTTGTTTAACTTAATTGCATTTATCACATTTTTTGTTTAAAAGATTACATTTATTTCGTATACAGGGGTGATCAGTGTAATGAAAATACAAAACTTTGGGGAGATTTGTGTAGGTTTAGAAAAGTGAAGGTTAGTTTGTATAATTTCACTAAAATCCAATGGGTGTCAATGTAATTTACTTTTTTTTTTTTTTTGTAACACTTAAAAACTGATAAGCTACTATTGTGGGACAAAGCAAAAAATGGTTGAGCCACTCTCTACTTTGAAGACTCTCCACCTCTTGATGTCTTAGTCACTCCCTCGGGATTGTCACATGTAATTTTATCATTGGTCCAACCTTTTAGATTAGGAAAATCACACCTTTAAAGATGTGTCAAAACACAATATAGCTTACAGACTTATTTTTTCTGGAAAGCTACTTTTGTATGAATTTATAGTATATAAAGACTATACACTAAGTCTCATTTCCAATAATATAAATATGGGTCCACAGAAATGAGAGTTCCCATCAACATACTAGTATTAATTTAATTCAATATTTATACTTAAGTTTTGTTTTTGATATTATTTCCACGTGTTTCATTTTTTTCAA
This sequence comes from Lupinus angustifolius, assembly GCF_001865875.1. NCBI lineage: Eukaryota > Viridiplantae > Streptophyta > Magnoliopsida > Fabales > Fabaceae > Lupinus > Lupinus angustifolius. The sequence goes on along the minus strand of NC_032017.1, from coordinate 3,921,416 downwards.
GTTTTTCCAAATATTCTGATATTTTAAAAATACAATGCAAAATTATACTCTATTTTTCATTCATGCAATTACTTGTTATCTATCTTGTTCACCCCTTTTACATTATTTAACGATGTATATGAAATTGTGCTCATAACCTTAAATATTACCCAAAAAAATGCAATTAATGGAGTAATAAATTTTTAACCAATACAATAAAGAGTTTTTTAATCTTTTGTTTTAATTATTTTTATAAAATTTCAACCACATATTTAATAAATTATTTTTAATTAAAATTCATATGTTTAAATCTCATAAAATCATTATCTTTCTAGAAAAGGGAGCATAGTAAATTCAACAATTAAAATGATAATTCTGAAAAATAAATATAAATGTCGGAAGATTTATTGTTTTTATTTTTTGACTAATTTTTAAAAAAAAAAATCATAATAAAGGACCACTATGTTTCAAAAAATTTATATGTGGTAATGGTTAAGTTTACTTAAACAAATTTAGTTAAGGAATTAAGTTTCTAATATTTAACGAAGTTTGTTTTTGGGTTTATGATTAAGTTTCTTTAATCAAAATTAAGTGATGATATTTAATATCCTTTTTATAGGATTCTTTTGAATGGTTTTACGGGAATTAAGGAGGTTAATTTATATGTTTTGTTTTAATAAATGTGTCAAATTAATGTATTTTTATAAAATTAACCTTCATTATTACGACTAACTCATTTTTTATCTTCAATGCAAGTTAATTATAGAGGATATATTGATAGCAAAATGGATTAATTCACTTAAAAATCTAGATAGAATCTAATAAAAATTAATAAAATCAAATTATTTTTAAATGATGAATTAATGTGTGGTCCGATGATCAACACCTAAATCATTGGTTTTTATAATGTACATATAAATTTATTATGAAACGTATAATACTATTGTAGATTAGAGGTGTCTAAGACCATAGGTTCCATACCAACAATAATTCATCCATTGAAGGTGGAACTTACGGTCTTTAATTATTTTACGAATGAAGTAGTAATATTTGACTAGTTTTCCAAGTCTATTTTCTGAATTAGTTTATATTCCCACGTTTCTTTTGCAGTAATATTTTGATTAGTTTAATTATATTGCTCATCTTAATTATCTATACTACTATAAAAAATCAAAACATCACTAAAAGACAATTGAATAATTTAAGGCATAATTTTTATATCCAAACTAGCAAGATACCCGTGCATCAGCGATGCACGGGCAATACTTCTTTACTGCAAGATTAATAATACATATTACATGTATATTTATATGGTTAAGAAACATATGTTACTTGTGCATTCGTATTGCTAAGAACACACATGTGACCCGTGTATTCGCATGACTAAAAACACACATGTTACTTGTACATCGCATTACTAAGAAAACACATGTTACTCATGCATTCGCATAGTTAAAACACACATGTTACTTATACATTCACATTATTAAGAATACACGTCTTACCTATGTATTTGCATATTCAATCACATAAGAAAAAAGAAATGACAATTTTTAATTTGAATTTTCTAATGGAAATAACAAAGTGAAAGTCTGAAACATGATACCATATTATTTTTATTAAAATAAATATTTTAAAATTTATAGAAAATGAAATGATTTTTTCAATTTTAAATACAATTTTTTAATGAAAAAATGGAAATCAAATCATTATACTAATTTGAGTTTTTTTATTAAAAATATATTTAAAAGTTATAAAAAACTTCAATTTGGAATTTGATTTTTCAATTATAATAGAGAAAAATTAAAATTTCTGAAATATTAAAATTCAATTAGAAAAGTGTTACAAAACTTTGATGAGGTGTAACAATGCAATTATTCTTAGATTAATAGTAAACGTTAAATAACATACATAGCTTAGTGTAAAGAAATAGTTTGAATGTGAAAAATGATTTCAATCTCATCTAATGTTCAATGTCTATTACATTTTAACATAACAAAACATAGATACGGTAAACAGTCAATTTTGGTGGGGTGCCAACATAGACCAATCGCTAATTATTATTAAATTATTAACATATAAAATATATAAAAAGTAAGGATAGTGTGGGAAGGTACATAGTAATAGCATGTGACATGAATGAGTTTTATTTTTATTTTTTAATAACTTAGAACATTCTAAGATGGGAAAATGTGAGGAGAATGTGACATGTGGCATATTTTAAAAACATGTGAGGAGAATGTGACATGTGGCGTGAGAAGGGAAAACACGTGAGGAGGATGTGACATGTGGCATGAAAGGAAAACATGTGAGGAGGATGTGACATGTGGCATGAAGAAGTTTTTTTTATTATATTGTTACCCGTGCATTTGCACGGGACGATATTTTTTGCCGCATGATTAAGAACACATATTGCATGTGCATTTATGATTAAGAATATGTATGTTGCTCGTGCATTCGCATGGTTACAACCATATATGTTACCAGTGCATTCATATTGTTAAAAATTATTAATTATATATAAAATCATACGGTCAGACCATACGGTTTAACTGTTTAAATCGGATAAACTTAATATGGGTCATCTATTGGTTTAACATCTTGCTCGACTTTCTCAACATTGTTTTTTACACATACATAACATGATATAGTTAGTCCAGGCGGTTGGTCAACATAAACTTCTTCTTGAATGTAACCATTCAAGAAGGCGCTTTTTACGTCCATTTGAAATAACTTGAACTACAAAGGAAAGAAGCATCCTGATGGCCTCTAATCTGGCTACAGGGGCATAGGTTTCGTCATAGTTGATACCTTCCTCCAGGTTGTAGCCTTTGGCCACCAAGTGTGCCTTATTTCGAATGATTATGTCTGATTCATCAAGTTTGTTTCTAAAGACCCATCTGGTACCAATCACGGGATGATCTTTAGGTTTAGGGACCAAGTCCCAAACATTGTTACG